>NC_135333.1:22576057-22654706 GCF_023851605.1 Tamandua tetradactyla
ATCACTTTCCTTTCTGTCAAAATTCTACCTATTCTTCAAAACCCAGCTTAAGCACTCATTCTTCCACGAAGGCCTTCTGGTCCACCCAGCTACGATGCATGCTTCCACGTGGTTGCCATGGGACCCAATGTAGGGCCACCTGGCCCAGTCAAGGAATAAGGATCAAGGAAGGCTGGCTAGAAGAAGCTGAAGCCCAAAGGAGGGGCAGGCAAAGAGGAGTGGGAAGAGCACTCCAGGCAGAGGGGAACTTGCTTGCAAAGGCCAGAAAACCAGAGATGGCTTGGTGGATTTGATGAGCTCAAGTCCTATGCAAGGCATTCTCTGACCATCTTACCTAAAACAGCACCTGCCATTCTCCACCCTCACCCAGAATGGGTTTTCTCAGTGCTGGACAATGACATTTGGCATTTATTGGCTTATTGCTTGTCTCCCTGACTGGAATTCTAAGTTCATTAGGGCAGGCAGCTTGTCTTCCTTGTATACCTCCATATCCTTCTTATGGCTTTTTTAACTACTTGTTTAATAACTGCTAGATTCTGAGTTCCCAGAGGATGGGAACCTGGTCATCTGGTTCATTATTAAATCTCTACCACCCAGCACAGGGCCAAACACCAGCACATATGAGAGGCTTAATAAATATTTCTAATTGCATAAGCACTGCCCAATTGCTGATGAATGTATGCAGGAATAGGTAAGTTAATAAGAGCATGCATGAAAAAAATATATATATATACACACACATATATGCATACATATACATGCATGCATACATATATGAATGAACAAATGAATGGATTAATTAATGCCTGAATGAAGAATCCCCACATTCATATAATCGAAGCCCAGAGGCCCATGAGACTGAGTTCCCCCACTTGGTCTTGTTGAACTCTAGAAGTTTTTCTTTCTCTGTGGGTCTGGCCATTGAAAGCTTCTTTTCTTATCCACAACAGCCGTGTTTCTATTGTCACCAAGGACAACAGGCCATTTCTCCTCTGCCCCTCTACTCAGATCCCTGGGAGCTCTCCAAATTCCCAGCCCTCTTTTGAGGAGGTCAGCTGACCCTGATGCCTGGATCTCTTCTCATCATAAGGCATTTTTACAGGAGTCTTCTATGGGAATTGTCGGCATTCCTTTCTCCCAGAGAGTGGGATGTGAATCTGGCCATTTTTATTAATTACAAATTAATGCTATGCTGGGTGTCTATTTTAGTAGACATGCCTCCACAGAGCACATTGCTCTCATTCTTTCTGCCGACTGACTGTGCGAGTATTTTTAGAAACCACACCCTCCCTCAGTGGCCAGATAAATAATTTCCAACACCAGATGTGCTCACTGCTAATCAACATCAAGCAGCAAAGGGGAGACAACAAGCTACATGGCCCACCCCAAAACCGAGTGACATGTGACAAGTTTAAACCAGCAGGCTATTGCAGGTTTCTGGGGCAAAAGCCTTCCAGGCTTTCAAAGGTATAAGGTAGGCTGCCCAATTCAGAGAAGCCCCACAGAGGAGGCTCCAACAGAGGTCAGTGGTTCCCCGAGTCCAGACACTGACAACGCGTACTGTTGTGAACCTGGAGGCCAGCTTGCGGCCCTGCGGCTGCCTGCCTTTGTCAGCGAGTGCCCTTTCTAAATACGTTTTCAGCAAAATGCTGAGTCAGGAAGAGCTGAGAATACACAGCCGGAAGACAGATCAGCACCAGCTGAAACGTATTTTAGAAAACCTTGGAAGTGGATGTGAGATGATGAAAAGAGAAGTTGCCTGGAAGTTAAAAATGTGAGTTTTAATCCCAGCTTTTCATTCCTTCACTCCAAAAACAAACCTCCCTTAAGAACCTATGCGTGCTGAGCACTTTCCTACACTCTGGGGAAACAAAGACACAGCAATATAGGCTTTGGCTGATTTACCGTGTGGTCTTGTGCACATAACTTACACTTTCTGGGCCATAAGCATTAAACGAGAGACTGGAAAACGATCCTCAGGGTACTGGCAAGCTCTAGGATTCTCTAATCCCAGAGACATTCTTTGAACAAATAGAAGAATTTTAGGGTTCTGAAAATGGGAATGAAAAGAAATAACAAAGGAATGAGAAGGCTTGGTTTCTGTTTGATGTATGTCTGTGTGTGTTTTACCTTGGGAAATGAATGCCAGAAGTAAGAATTCTGAAGGAAAAGATATGACTAAAACCTTAGTTTTTATAACTTCTATGTGGGAACTGTTTCCCTATGCAGGGTGGATGGGGATACTCCCGTGCCGCTATTAGCCTCAACATCATTGTCCCATTCCTTATGCAAATAAGCCACTCTCCTAGGCTCCTGCCCCATTGTTCCTGGCACAATTGCTTTCAGAATCCTAACCATACTTCTCCTCCACTGGGGAATTCTATGACCCTGCAGGAAGCTATGCGCCTTATCTTCTGGGACTACATCATGGGACCAGGAGGTCACTTTGTACCACAAAACCAATCCCCAGGCGAGAGACTCACATTCCAGGCATTGTAAAGACCACATTTAGTTTTTCGAGCGCCAGCAGCAGGTGGCAGGAAGAATCTGGAGAGAAAATCACCAGGGTCAGTGACACAGACCCCTAGAATGCGGCTCTCAGACCTGGATCACGGCCTGTCCACCATCACCCAGGACCCAGGCACCTTTAGGGCAGCTGACACTGTTTGGTTCCCTCTCTGGGGACCTGCCATTGATAGGAGCCAATAATAGACTCCCCACATATTAACTGTAATTCCTTATCATGTGCTTTCTACAGGCCAGACCAAGTGCCAAGGGCTTTGTCTACAGCACTGCCTAAAATTCCCACATTCGTCACCACACATCCTAGGTGCTCATTGAAAGAATTAAATAAACAACAATGCCCAGAAACAAGATTTGGGCATCTTTCTTTGATAGATGTGGAAACTGATGTTTCAATAGGCTAAGTAATTGGCCCGTCACCCTGAAGTTAACAAGGGGCAGGGCTGCAGTTCAATCCCAGGCAATAGAACAACAAAGGCATTTCTCTTAACCTTGACCCATCTCCACAGTACTCGGCAGTTTATAAAGCTAAACAAGGAGTATCTCATTTAATCTTCAGAACAAGCCTGTGGGTATTACCGTTACTCCATTTTACAGAAGAGGAGAGTGGGCTAAGTGGCTTTCCAGTATTGACAGCGAGTAAACCACACAGCCCAGAATCTCCTAACTCAACAGCCAGTGTTCCTTCTAGAATGATTCAGCCACTCTGCCAGAAATGGAGGTATCCTGAGATTTTCCTTCCTTGTTCTAGGGACAATGTCTGCGACCAACCGCTTCCTACTTGCTCCATGGACTATACATAAATATGTGACCACGGTCAACCCCTCTGCAAGAAGAGGTCACTGGAACACGTTCAGGATGATGAGGACTAAAAGTTGCTGCCATGATCTGCAAACCGAATTCAGACACCAAAGCAACTCCACCCTTCCAAGCAAGAAAACAGTCTCCCTGCGATGCACCACTGGACTGAGAGCAACAACAGAAACAGGGGACCATGCTAGGTCATTCCCATGCTTTGTCCTGGGACGGGGATGAGCCACTCACGTCACCAGGAGGCCCCTCGGAGGGCTCCCCCTGGTGCCGGGAGTGCTAAGGCCATTTCATAATGAAACCCACGCAGCGAGCTCCGTTTATTTTGAAGCCGTATTTGCTTATTTTGCAGACGTGATCAAAAGGACATTCGGAGTGCTCGGAGGGAGGCAATTGAACCATGTGGGCTGGGAAAACTTTCTCCGGTTCCAGCAGCAGCCAGCAATAATACTCTCCATAAAATAAACTCCATCACTTGAGGGGATGCTATTTCCCAACAGCAAAGACCATCATCCCTTCAGTGAGCCTCCCAGCTCCATGGCTGGTTTCAGGGGCAGCGGCAGGGGTGTGGGTGTGGGTGGGAGAGACAGGAGACATGAAGGTAAAGGGATGACAGAAAAGTAGCAAGGGAAAGAATTCCAACTCAAAAATAATTTCAGACCCTGCTAGCCAATCGAGTATAGTGATTTGAACTTGGGCTCATGAGTAAGACAGAGAGGGATTCAAATCTCAGCTCCATGACTTACACTGTGTTACCTAGGCAGGTTACTTAACTTCTCTGTGTCTTACTTTCCCCATGAAATGATTTAAAATAACAGTACCTATCTCATTTGTTCATTGTGAAGACTGATTTTCAATGATATCAAGCAAAATATGTAACACCTGCAATATGTTAGTTGTATTTTTAGGGTGATGATTCCTGAAAGCAGGGATCATATCTTAGCCATCTCTTTTCAGCATCTCTTCATCTCAGCCTAAAGAATGGTGTCTGGCATGTAGCTGGAGATTGATAAATGCTTGCTGAATTGAGATGACTGAACTGGACTGAGGGCTCAAGCCGAGCAGCTCTCCCCACCTACCTGCCAGGAATGGAAGCGGCTGTCTTATATCCAGGCTGCAGGGTGGAACGGGTTAAGGCCCCACACAGCTGCAATACCCAAGCCCTGCATATCAATCAACAAGGCAAGAGCTTTACCTTAATATTGCAGTTGTCATCAAGCAGTATATTTTCCAACTTCAAGTCCCGGTGGACCACACTGTTCTGAAATGAGAAGACAGGGAGGGAATTAAATGGGAGTGGCTGGGACGAGACAGTGAGAAAGACGAAGGAGGAGGGTGCACAGAGGGAAGTGTCTGACAGATGAAAGAAATGCACCAGCCCGGTGGTCTTCGCCTCCATTTCTCAGGGCTGTCCTAACTGTCTGGATGCTTTCCACCAGTGACCAGCGACCAGCCCAGCGACAGGACAGCATTAGTCACTTGCTGTGTGGTTAAGGGAAGAATGACTGGAATCCATTCTCCCCCAGATCCTGTAAAACAGCAGGGGGATTCTTTGTTGGAATGTAGTTCCACTGTGTGAAAGTAATATAGTCCCAGGCAGCAGCAAACAATGTCTGTCTATGATGTGATTCCCAAGGAAGAAGCCTCTTGCTCTGCTGGGGCCTCAAAACGTAGGGCTCACAGACCTTGCTTGTCTGTCTGTCTGTCTGTACGCCTGTCTGCCTCCTTCCCCAATGCTGGAAAGGACCAACGCTGGTCCAATCTATTCTGACCCATGACACTGATCCAGAACTATCCTAAGGATGAAGGGGGAAACGGGGCCACTCTCAAGGGCATTTCTGCTAGGAGGCAGGATTCTGAAAGTCCTTCCAGGCTGGGCAGGGCTTGGTGTCGGGTGACAGGTGAAGGGTGGAAGGTAAGGGGTAGGAGCAGGTCAGTGAGACCATAACCTCTGACCCGACCAGGGCAGGTCACTGTCTCACTGTGTGCCCCTTACATTTAGGCAAACGCTGGCAAGGCGGGAGGTTGAGCTGCATTGATGAGCAGCAGCAGAGAACCAGCAGACGGGAGAAAGGAGTCGCCAGCCAACAGGCCATTGGTCTACTCAGCAGTAATAACTGGCATACTCAACTTTTTAAAAACCCAATTATCTTTTGGGGCAGTGGGTGGATGTGAGAAGTCAGGTGGGGCTGAAAGAACCAGCTCTTTGGGGTTGAGCAGATAATAGCTTGCAGTAGGTTTGGAGCATCATTCAGAGGAAATGACGTCTGCAATTGAAACTGCTCTTTTGAACAAACCAACTGGTTAGAAATTCTTTATATTTCATCCAAGCTTTCTTTAGTTCAGAATCTGCATGTTTATCGTTGGTTCTTCGTTGTTTATTTTCATTTTGGTTTGACAGTTCCCACTATCTCCAAAAGCACTGACTGGAGAGAGAGATAAAAACATGTATCCCTACTACTCATTTTCTAATCCAAGCCTTCAGGGATGTGTTCTGAGTTCAGAAATGCATAAACCAAACTTTCTACCTGGAGGAAAGATAGGGAATATAAGGGACCTGGCTTTATTTCAGTTTAAATATTGGGAGCAGTTTGACTTGCATTTTTGCATTCCTGGTTTTCATAATAAAGTGGAATGGGTGTCATGAAGGCCAATTCATACAAAACCCAAATGTACACCCAGTTCAATTAATGAGAATACGATCTATAGTGCTTTACAATAATACCTGGTGGTAAATAAGGTATTGTGGTATCTGAATCATCAGTGCCTTTTGAGTCATCAAAGAGAAGTCAGATGATGTTCACATAGGTTAAGGGCTTTGAATAATACATAGTCTTCTAATTACTGGCAATTCTTACAGAGCCACTCTCAAGTAGTCTTTAACTAACCAGAACACCCATGTCGTAACCATTTGTATGAAGTTGACTCTATTGTGGACTCAACACACTATTGTACTCAAGGTAAACGACTGATTCAACCAAGTATTACAAGCCTTGGGGAAAAGCCTAAATGGGATGAAAATAATGGCTAAAACAATAATTACAACTATTGTTATGGCCTGGAATTATCTGTGCATTTCATTTCCTTTTCCAAAGACCAAGGGTAGCTACCTCGTGGCTGTATGATCAGCACATCCCATGAGGTGTGTTGTACCAAAATATGTATATAGGTAAACTATGCACATGGCACCTATGCAAGGAAAGGCACCAAGAGAACACAAAGGCTCAGACCCTTTGATCCAGTAATTCCTTTCTGGAACCTGTCTTAGGTAAATGATTCAAATGAGAGGAAAAGACTTATGTATTAAGTATTGGTTGCTATTTCTCACAGCTAGACTTGGAAACAACCTAAATGTCCAACAATCACAATACAATAATATAAGCTCTACAGAAAATTGTTAATAACAAAGGAAAATGTTAGATTCAAATATTAAGCGAAAAAAGCAAAACACAAATTATGCAACACTAAATGCAATGTGTTACTCTGGTTTGGATTCTGGAACAGAACATGATCATTAGCAGGAAAACTGGTGAAGTCCAAATAAAATGTAGAGTCTTGTTAAGAGTAATGTACCAAGGTTGGTGTCTATGTTTTGAAAAATATACCACAGTAATATAAGATGGTAGCATTAGAGGAAATGGGGTAATTGGGAGGCTTATGGGCACTCTCTGTACTATCTTTGAAACTTTTCCTTAAGTCTACAATCATTGAAAATAAAGAGTTTAAATTAAAAATCAATGCGAGGTGGAGGAAGACTGGAAGAAAACAAGCAAAAATGTCAACAGTAGATCATGCCTGGATTAGGAATTATAGTATGATGATGGTCTTCTATTTTATAGTCTCTCTATATGTTACAATGTGGGCACACATCACTTTCACAATATGAACAGATTCATGTTGCGCCATGAAAACCCTTTGCAGTCAAAGCTGCTGGCCAGTTGGGTCTTGTACCTTGTGGCAATAGTGCACAGCAGAGACAATCTGTCTGAAGAAGTGTCTGGTCTCCCTCTCACTGAGGCGCCTCCGCTCGCTGATGTAATCGTACAGCTCCCCTTTGCTTGCATACTCCATGATGATCACAATCTTATCTTTGTTCTCAAACACTGTGGGGAGAAATAGCAATAAACACCCAGTTTACCCAACAAGCTCACTTGTGACCACAGAGGGTGCCTGTGAGGATGATGGCGATGTCACCGAGCAGGGAGCAAAAAGCGACTGGCCAGGACACAAATCAGGCCATTCAACGAGGGGGCAGACAAGGTTTCCAGCCAGGTGGGCAGGGATGTCATCACTACTGTGACGGACGCTCCATCATAACTTTATCAGACATGTGGCTCCCTTTTTTGAGGACGTGGCTCCTTTTACCAGGACCATTTCCCACAATCCCTTCCCACCACAAGAGGTCCCCTTAGGTGGGAAACTTTACCATTTTTTAACCGTTTGATGCGGGCCAGGTCATCCCATCTAACAAAGCTACCGTGACCCCAAATGGGGCTTACTGATCTTGTCACCTCTTTGCTCATAACCTTCAATACAGCCCACCTCATTCTAAATAAAATCCAAAGTTCTTAAAGTGGCCTACAAAGTCCTAGATGGTCCCATGGGTGCTTCTCAGCATTGTTAGACATCTGTTCTATGTCTTCATTTATTATGCCTCCCCAGCTAGAATGTAACTGAGAAGCTATTCCATTCATTGATGTATTCCCAGCACCAAGAAGAGCAATTTGCGGCATTTAGTAGGGGTTCAATTAATATTTGCTAACTAAGTTAACTCCAAACCTAATAAATACACTTTGGACTATAATAGTAAATAATCATATAGTACCTACTATGCACCAGAGGCTTATGTAAGGTTTGGGTAGCTTACATATACTAACTCATTTAAATGTTACAACAAACTATGAAGGGAATATTCCTAATTTTACTATTTCACAGATGGGGAAATTGAGAAATTAAGGAACTTGCACAGCCTGCAACTAGTAGGGGA
Organism: Tamandua tetradactyla; assembly: GCF_023851605.1. NCBI lineage: Eukaryota > Metazoa > Chordata > Mammalia > Pilosa > Myrmecophagidae > Tamandua > Tamandua tetradactyla. The sequence continues at coordinate 22,584,378 of NC_135333.1, forward strand.
GGATTCAAATCTAGGCAATTTGGCTCCAGAGACAAGCATTGAACCATTAGACTAGAAAAGTTAGCTGAAATTAGGTTGTCTTCAGCGTCATGACACAGAACCATGTCATGTCAGAGGGATCATCCCAAGCCATCATGTCCAGCTTGGTCCTGCCTCAGCCCCTCTTCGTGTGACCTCCACACTCTGTGGAAGTCATTTTCTAAAATGCTACAATGTTAAAATGGTTTTCTCTTCCCAGTCCTGACACCCTCCAGCAGTGATGTTCAAACCCTTCTCTGCTAAGTCCTTGGGGTTCCAGGCAGATACCCAGGGTGGGGGTGGGGGGTGGGGGGCAATGCATGGGGATGGAGGGAGGGAGGCCAAGGTCAGACTGTAGGTCCTCAGTGCCACCTCCACCATAGCCACCCCATTTTTATACTTTGAGCTTTCACATAAGATAACCTTTGAGCAAAGACAATATAAATAATGGTTTTGAAATCCATCTGTACCGGTCTGAAAGGATGTATGTACCCTAGAAAAGCCATGTTTTAAATACATTTTGTAAAGGCAGCTGTTTCTTCTAATCCCTATTCAGTACCGTATATCTGAAACTTCAATTAGATCATCTCCCTGGAGATGTGACTCAATCAGGAGTGGCTGTTGAGCTGGATTAGGTAGAGACATGTCTCTACCCATTACAGGTAGGTCTTGATTACTTTCCTGGAATCCTATAAAAGAGGAAACATTTTAGAGAAAGCTGGAGATTCAGAGAGAGCAGAGCACAGCAACATAGCCACGAGAAGCAGAGAGTCCACCAGCCAGCTACCTTTGGAGATGAAGAAGGAAAATGCCTCTTGGGGAGCTTCATGAAACAGAAAGCCAGGAGAGAAAGCTAGCAGATGATGCTATGTTCTCCACATGATTTTCCAGATGAGGAAGAAATCCTGACAGTGTTCACCATGTGCCCTCTCACTTGAGAGAGAAACCCTAAACTTCATCAGCCTTCTTGAACTAAGGTAGCTTTCCCTGGATGACTTAGATTGGACATTTCTATAGACTTGTTTTAATTGGGACATTTTTTAGGCCTAAGAACTGTAAACTAGCAACTTGTTAAATTCCCCTTTTTGAAAGCCATTCCATTTCTGGTATATTGCATTCCAGCAGCTAGAAAACTAGAACACCATCACTCCCCAAGGGGTATAGTACAAGAACCTTTGTAAGGTACCCAGGACCCTGTCTGAAGGACCCCTGTCTACCCTTCTCCATCTCACCAGCTTCTACCTTCCACCTCAGGTCACACACACACACACACACACACACACACACACACACACACACACAGCTCTTTCCCACCTCCATGATCTTCACACCTGCTTCTTCCTTCTCCCTTTACCCCTCCTTACCTGACTTACCTGCCAGGGAAATTCAAACTCATCAGTCAAGATTGTACTCATTGTCTTCCTCATTGCCTCTCGTCTGACTCTCACTGTACTAACTGATACTTACATCATAGCTCTTTCAAATTGTGTGGCATTCATTTGTTGGTTTATATATCCATTTCCTCTGCCTGGACTGTAAGCTCAGGGAGAGAGCGCTAAAATCTTTCATTTTGGAATCAGACACTCCTAATTAGGAGTCCTGGATCTGTCTCTTACTTGCTAGGTGAGTGGGGAAGTTGCTTGCCCTCTCTGTGCCGCAGTTTAGTCAACAGTAAATGCAAATAATATCAGTAAATATTTCTTAAAACTGTTGGGAGAAGTTACTGATATCAGGTGTGTTAAATGCTTAGAAAACGCCTGAACATACGGCCCATGTGAGCTACTATTGTTGGTATCAAATTGCTGGACCCCCAGGGCCTAGCACCACGCCAGACATACAGACACAGTCAATGAGGAGCTGAGTCAAACTGGAACCTGCCCCTGGCCTGGGTCCCCTATTCTCCCACACTGCGTCACTGGCTGCTAGAAGCTCAGGCTCTCCAGTTCCTTTTTGGATCCTTTAAGTCCAGCCAAACCTCTCCGATCAAATAAGAGGGAAGGAGGAGGGTGGGGAAAGGGAGAGAACAGCCAGATAAAATTGGCTGCTCTCATGTCTGCTGGCCTTGGTACAGTGCCCTGCAGCTTGAGTTCCTGCCAGGGATTTCAGCCTGTGTGCACTTTTCATTAAGAATAAACTTAAGAAATTGGAAAAGCCGCCTCTGGATGGATGGTTTGGACTCTCAAAATGATAAAACTCATATACCCTGGAGAGGGCAGCAGATTTTTTAATTTATTAAAAAAAGGGGGGGGAGGAGGAATGGAAAAAGGGAATACACTTCGACAGTTAAATAGATAAGGAGCCTCACTACCCAAAGGGTCTGGTGCATCCAAACCACTGGTGAATTCAGAGACTATTAGAAAGTGTGGGTCACTTGCCAATGCAGACAAAAGGGTTGTTTCAAGGACAGGAGTCTTCCCTTTCCCACTGGTTCATCTGGCATCAAGGAGATCGAAATGGAATTCAGTTTGACAGAGCTCAATATGCCGATGTGGCTGCCATGCTTAAATCTTACTGGTCCTACACTATATCCCAAATGTGTCCATTTATCTCCCCTCCCCGGCCTCCCCTTACCCATCTTCTCTGGCCTAGGCCACTACAGTCTCCTCCTCTCTGGTTCCAGCTTTCAGACCCGCCTGCCCTCCACCACTCACTGCATTTGGGGGGAGGTGGGGAACTGTTCCAAATGTATGTTCCCTGGAGCACTAGTCTTGCAAGATAGGCTGGAGAAAAAAGGGTCCCATGGTCAAACGTAGGTAAAAGATTTGAAAAATACCGATACTCCATCAGCCCATGTGAATAGCCTGGTTTCTTTAACTCAGAGCTCTGCAGGTTTGGCCATTTCAATAGTCCTAGTACCATCCAGAAGAACGAATGTTCCCAGGAACCAGTCTGGGAACACCGGATGGATAAGATGATAGCTAAGTGATAAAATCACCCCTCACTGTCACAGGTGGGGCCGGTGGACAGTGGGTTAGATGGCTGGTGGCCATCTAAGTGGCCAGGACTGGCTCACGGACACCCCCCGCCCCGAGCCGAGCCCCCAAGCAGCTGCCCAAGTCTCGAAGTCACAGCCACGATTACACCCTTAGATTGGCTACATTCAAACAACAGTTCTACACTCAGGGCATCCATGACTCATCAAAGAGGCCTTGTGATATTACAATGAAGCCTCGAGTCCTTTCTTAACGATAGCGGCACTTATTGAAAGTCTACTATGTACTAGGCACTGTGCTAATAAGCATTTTGCATGAATCATCTCATGTAATCCCCATGACACCATAGGTCCTAAGGATAGCCTTATTTACAGATGAGAAAACCTCGGATAGTTAAGTAACTATCAGCAGTTAGAGAGCAAGTACGGAGCAGAACCAGGACTGGACCCAGCAGTTTAAACGCAGACGCGGTACTCTTAGCCACTCTGCTATTATTCTCATACCTTAACCTCCCCGAACCTCAGTCTCGTCTTCAGTCAACTGAGGATTGCTGGGAGAGGATTCAGCAAGCTCAAGGGTCCCGTGTGCTCAGCTCGGTGTCTCAGCCAATGTACAATAAGTGGAAGCTATTCTCATAATAACTTCATCTGCTTCTTAGGCAGCTCTGGCAAAATTAAAAAACCTAACACTTTCCTCTCTGCACTGGCATCTCTCTTTAAAACATGTTGTAGCAGCTGCAGAATCACAGGATTTTTGAGCCGGAAGGGACCTTACAGATCATCTATTATTTTTCCAGAATAGTCTAGGATTTATAATGCATAACCGTAAGTCCTTGGGAATTTGTACTGAAGAATAACCAACTTCCGCACCCTCGGCCCAAGATTCCTTGCCTGTGGTAAGGTCACTATCAGCGAGGTGATAGGAACACTCACAGCCATTCTTCTGGCAAAAAGGGCCGCTTCCCTTGGGCACTTTTACAGCTGGTTATTTATAAGCCCAGAAATCTTGTCTGTGTTTATGTTATTAGTCACTAAGCAAAAGCTTATTTTCCAGCAGTTGGGAAGGGTTTCCTCTCCGAAAAATGAAAGCGTGTGCCTCTTGGCCAGACAGTTTTACCCAGAAACCCGATGGCTCCAGAATGGTCAGGGAAACGATGGCCCTTGAGGAGCCAGGCCTACCAGGAAAATGCAAACCTTGAACAGAAATTTAGCTCAGCTTGAGTCAGCCCACGGTTCTGGCAATTTGTCCATTTTGGTGCAGATCTTAGTTTTCGGTGAAATGACGTTTTATAAAGCACCTACTGTGTGGCTGGCACTGGGGATACCGAATGAAGATGGGAATAGAAGATGTCCCAAGCAGAAGAGTGAGAAAGGGCACATGGGCGGAAACAGTAGAACTAGAAGCAGTGGCAGATGCCAGGGAATAAGAAAAGGAAGGAAGAGGCAGGCTATGAATGAAATACAGGAGCCTTGAACACCCATAAGGCGCTTTGTGGAAGTCAGACATAGGGACAAAAAGTGCCAGGAACAATAAAAAAAAAATGGAAATGAGCAGCAGGATAGTATCTGGGATCCTGGACCTAGGAAATAGTTCACAGCTGAACTCTCCATGGGAGACTTCCCAGAGAGTGACCACTCCTTCCCTAGATGGCTTACAGCAACAATAGTTAACTTTTATTGAGTAAGTCCTCTGTTGCCATGGATTAACACATTTAATCCTCATACCAACTCCATGAGAGAAGGACTAACATTATCCTACATAATAAATAGGAAATCAGCACCCAGATCAAGAAACAACATTACCAGCCCCCCACAAAGACCTCCATGGCCTCCTTCTGTCTCTAATCATCTTTCCAAGGATAACCTAAAATAAAGCAGTATCATAAATTATTTATAAAAATGGAATCATGCAGTATATATTCAATTTGTGTCTGGCTTCATTAGTTCAACATTATGTTTGTGAGAATCTTCCATGTTGTTCCATGTACTTGAAGATTGCTCGTTCCCATGGTTCTAGAGTAATCCATGGTGTGAATGTACCACAGTTTATTTATCCATTCTATTGTGACGGACTTTGGGGCTGTTTCCAGTTGGGGGCCATAACGAATATTGCTGCTCTTGAACATTCTTGAACAAATCTTTTGATGAGCATCTATACACGTTTCTGTTGGGCAGATAACCAAATAAGGAATTGATCACAAATTGGTGTTGACTCTACAGCCACAACTCACCTTCTTCTTCTTCATCATCCATTTCCTCTCCTTGCATAATTCTCAATGAATGCTTTCTCTCTTGAAATAGAACCAACATCACTGCCTTTTCTGAAAATGTTTTTATATCAATCTACCTCAAGCATTTATCTCAGCATTTTGCTATGTGTTAAAGGGGATACAAAAGCAGCATAAGATACATTATTTGCCCTTGAGGATTGCTATCTGGTTGGATACAACTAAAACATTAAAAAGAATTCAAGTACTAACCTGCATGGTACCGACTTAAGTACTTAAATGATTTAGAGAGAGAGATTGGTGAGGTGAGGTTGAATGTCCTAAAAAGATTCCAGAGAAAACACGCATAGAACCGAACCATCAAAAATGAGTTGCATTTGCTTTTATGAGATGGTTGTGCCATCATTTTGGCACATTCTAAAATATCCAAAATCTCTGTGTTTTCTTCCACTGTTCTGAAGAACAGCCTTCTTTCCAGGCACTGACTTGCATTATTTTTCTCGTTTTCTGTTTATTTTCCATTTCGAGGGAGAGTGGGGATTGGTTGCTATAGCAACAGTTACTTCTCCAAATTAATTCTGAATTTCATCAGATGTTCAGTTTGACAGTCCAGTTCTGCCTTCTGATTGTCTGGCTTTCACAACTGTGCTAATTACCCAACTCCTAACGATTCCCTCCTGCTGCCCTCGAGGTTAATAACAAAACTTGTATAACTTGAGAAAATGCCTATTATAAAAACAATGCTCTGGCCTGGGCAAACTGCTGATGAGTGAGATGTTGGGATTTTAACCATCCACTAGCCATTGTGGAGCCAAATTCCAGGCCATTTAAGAGAAAAGTGGCCTTAAGAGGGGAGGGGGAAGGGGATTCCATTTACAGGAGGCTCCATGAAAAAGGTGAAGGATATCTTTCTGTGGGACAAGGCCCCGGAAAGGTTAGTTTGTTGGTTTTAAGTGAAAAGGCCAAGGGCCTTGGAGTAGACCCGTCAGAATTCTCTCCATGTCTTTGCCTTCTATCAAGTCCATTTCCTAAATTAGATCCAGGATGTGCCATTCCTTCCATTCTCCTGCCTCCCCATGCGGCAGCATTTTATTACTTTCCTAATGGCTCCACACAGAAGTACCTCATCACTCCTACGAGGTGTTCTTTTATTAGGTCAGTAGGATCCTCAAAGAAAGTGAGTTTATTTTTCATTTCATAAATGGGGTATTCTTTCTTTTAAAAAAATTGTCTGAGACCTAATTAGGTAATTTAGTCAATACAAGACTGATTCTTCAAAAATTTCCTCCCCAAAACTAAATACCAAACCCTTCATGGGCTCACAACTTCATAAAATTGTCTTCTGGTCCCTCGCGACTAAAAACCCAGGACAAGGAGGGTGAAAAAATTAAACTGGATTGGCAGCTTTTCCTCCATCAGGGTTAAATCAATGTGCTTTCTGGTTTGGACAATGAAAGCCTTTTTAGTTCACTGTTTTTTTTCTTAAGCCAAAACTCTGGATGTTGGTTGGCATGCCCAAGAAGCACCAGAGCCAACCAGACCACCCACGGCCAGCAGTGGACTCCATCGTAGGCAGAAGAAATCGTGAGAGAGTATAAAAGCTACCTGCAAAAGTGAAGAAGCAGAAGGCTTACCAAGAACCATCCGTTCCTGCTAAGATTACTAGTGCCACTTGGGAGTCCAATATCAAACTTTAGGAAGGCAGGGGACATGGCCAGAATAGAGGAACTGGGTGGGAGGGGGGACTCAAGGGTACCAGGTGGGTCCAACCACTTCCCTGAGGAAACCAAGCAGTGCGTGAGGTGGCAGTGCGTTCCATTAACCATCACCAGACACTCATCATTTGTGCCCCACAGTCCTCCTGATCATTCCTTCAATTGCCCTGGCTTGGCCTACTACTAAAGCTGTAGTCTTAGCTTTAGCCCAAGGCGATTATGATTATGAATATGACAATCTGACTGTTATTGGCAGAATCTACACCTGAGATGGCATTTGTAACCTCAAGGTATGTTTGCATGATTGTCAGGGAGTGAGGTGGGGAGGGGGGTGCGGGGGCAGGGATGGGAGATGGAGAACATAGTGAAACTAATACTCGAAGACATTAAAGGACTCGGACCACAGCAAGCAGTAAACCTAGCTCTCCTAACTGGCTGGTTGATGCCTTACATAGCCGTAGTCCATTTTTCGTTCCCAGGGGTGTTTCAACCCACTGAGTTCATCTCAAAGCCACAGTCACTAGATGAACCTACTACCAGAAGCATGGGGTTTGGAGAGAGGCCCAAGTTTCCTAAATCAAAGAAACCCAGAATCTGCAGGCTAGAAGTTAGGGTTTACCTAATCCAATCCCCCTTTCGATATCTTAATGATTATTGTAGAGGCCTCTCACCTATATTCTATGAGACTCCCCAGTTTCATGCTATTTATTGATTGCCTAAACAAATTAAAGAGAGTCATACCATTTAATTCCAAATGACACCATATTAAATTGCAGTTGTTTCATTCTTCTTTAAAAATTAGCTCAACTTCATTGCTACCTATCATAACTTGCCAACCCCCAACCAAAACCATTCCCGCCAATCCTAAAGAACACCTGGGCAATAAATAAGATTCTATGAAGGTTTGATGCACTAGGGTGACTCTTCAAAACCTATAACCTCCAGATGGGTCCCCAGATCAGATAAATCCTGAAACCTAGAGGGCCCAGCCTCTCCAGAACATCAGCTAGTTCCATCTCCCTATCCCATATTATTGACAGCCCCTTCCAAAATGAAAACATTACAATGGAAATAGCCCAAATACCTCTAAGAAGTGGAAAAAAGATCAAAGGTGACACTGGAGTTATATAGAGAAGGTAGAGTTTAACAAATAAGTATGAGTGCTGGATCATCACGCTGATATTTCTTTTAGCCTCCAGTACCTTAGAGCACTTAGAAATAAAAACCTTAAACTGTGGAACTATAACCCATACCAAACTCTGAAATCTGTTCTACAGCTAATTGTTGTGATGTATTTTGAAACTTATTGCTTTTCTGTACATACGTTATTTAAAGAGGAGGCACAGTATAACAAAGAAGATAGTATTTAACAGATGACTATGACTGCTGAATCATTATATTGATATTTCTGTTGGTCTCCAATGTCTTGGAGCAGCTAGAAGAAAAAACAAAAAATCATGGAACTGTAACCCATAACAAACATTAAAATCTGTTCTATAACTACTTGTTAATATGTACTGGGGAACTTATTCCTTTTTTATTTATGTTATATTTCATAATTTTAAAAAGTTTTAAAAAATTAGCTCAACTTGATAACTGTACTTAAGGTGGTTACATAAGTGAATATCTTTGTTCTTAGGAAATGTGCATACAAGTATTAAGTGTTCAAGAACCATGATGTATTCAACCTAATCTCAAATATTTAGAAAAAAAAAATATATATATAATCTCAAATATTTAGAAAAGATATAGATAGATCTGTATAAAAGGTATGGAGAGGGGAAGATGAAAAAGACAGATGGCCAATGTGGCAAAAACATTAAAAATTGGTGGGTTCTGGGTACCTGGGGAGGTGGTTGGGGACGGGGGGAATGATGGAATTCTCTGTATGGGGTTTGTCTTATTTTTACAACTGTCCTCTAAATTTGAAATTATTTCAAAATAAAAAGGTTTTAAAAAAGAAGGCTGTGACCCTCATCTTTGACTCTTTCCATGAAGGTAAATTACCCAGTGTTGTAGGTATAGAGGCTGCAGAGTAACCACTATTGATATTAAGAAATAATTTAGCCAATAAAAAGCAGTTTTAAAGAAAAAAAAAGCTTCAAGTGTAAGTGGTGTTATTTAAGGCATTAGCAAATGCTTGAATTCCAGGAAACCCAAGAGGGTGAGGCAGGCCAGCCAGGGAGTAGCATTAGTTTTTAGTTGTTTTATTTCTAATCTCTAGCCTTTAGAAAAATGACTTGGGTGTAATTAAACGAAAACAATGAAAATAATGCACTTGAAGGTCAAATAGCTAACTTAATAGGAAACTCATTAAAACCGTGGCTGGGCAGATCCACAGCTGAAGCGCTCTTTCATAGGTGTACAAGTGGAAAAACTCTCATGAGGTGTTATTAACAGGCCTGGGTCCTTAATTTGGGTCCAGTCTGCAGGGACTCCATGTGAAACTAGTATGTCTGGGCAGCAAAGGGAGTGTCATGCTCAACAATTCACCATGGGTTTGAAAGAGTAAAGACAAGCATAATATACCACTTTGCCAAATTCAACAAACTGTTTCATGGGGTTCTGAGTCCCTGATGAGGGTAGCAATCAAATGGCCAACTAAGTAAATCCAAACCCAAAGGTATCACCCAGTATTCAACTGGTGACTGCTGCCAAACACATTTTCTTTTCTAGAATTCACTGATGACAAATGAGCAGACTGAGACCAGTTTCTAGAGCTTGGCTCATTTCCTCTTGGTTACAGGATTAAATTGGACTCTCTAGGAGTGAGATCCAGGAATCAGGACTTTTTACAAGCTCCCCATGAGATGCCAATGTGCATCTGCATCGGAACTCACAGACCTAGACAAATCTGGCCTTCTCTCTACCACCTCCCAGCAGAAGTGTCTAAGTGATCCCTAAACATCCACATCAGGAATAATGACTACCAGTTACGGAGCATCTGTCCAACCCTGTGCTTAGCAAAGTTATTATCTTATTTAATCCTCAAACCTTATCTATAAAGTAGTTAGCTACTGGCCCCACTTAAGGGAGCTAAGCCTAAGAGAAGAGAAGTCACTGGCCTAAAGTCTCAAGATGTTAATTAGCAGAATCAGCACACTAACCTAGGTCCATTATAATCAACAGCCCCTTTGGGACTATAAATTATATAGTCACTCTACTAGAACGGTTTCCCGGAACTTCATAAATGCTCAATAAATTTTTGTAAAATGAATGAAGAATGAACGATTAAGTAAGTAAATGGATGAATGAGAACAGTGGGTGATATTAATGACTGACTGACCTTGTTAGATCAATTCCACTATCCCCCTGCCTTTTGAAAGGGCCTAAATCAGGACCTGCTCCCAAGTCTGCCTGAGGACCCTGGATTAGGTCATTTGAACCTGAGAAGAAAAATGTAATCTGCTTCACGGTAGGTTTTTCCAAATAATTAATGCTAGAAATGGGGCCTCTGCTTCACTTCCTGACCCTCTGAGGAGGGGGTTCTCTTTACCATGGCTCCCAAATGTGAAGGCTGGTTATTTACACAGATCGCTGGGCCCACCTCCAGTTTCTGATTCCATAGGTCTGGGTTGGGGCCCAGATGACACTGAAGCTGTTGAGGACCGCTGCTCAAATGCATTCCTAAACAGGCTTATCAAGTTTCCACTGTTTTAGTTTCCTAGGCTGCTTAAAGCAAATACCAGGAAATGGGTTAGGTTGAAAAAATTGAAATTTATTTAGTTCATAGTTGACGCCAGACGTCCAAATCAAGGCATCATCAAGGTGATGCTTTTTCCCGGAGACTGGCTGCCAGCGATCCTTGGCTCCTCTGCCATATAGCAAGGCACATATGGCAAGGGAGAGGTGGCATCTGCTGGCCTCTCCCTTCTCTGCCGGGTTCCACTGCTTTTAGCTTCGGACTTCTATGGCTTTCTCTCTCTCTGTATTCATTCTGTTTATAAAGGACTCCAGTCATAGGATTAAATCCCATCCTGAATGAGCTGGGTCATACCTTAACTGAAGTAGCCTCATCAAAGATCTACTTACAATGGGTTTTCACCCATAGGAATGGATTAGATTTAAAACCTTTATTCTGGGATACATATAGCTTCAAACCACCACACCCACTATTCTCATGGGGTCAATTTCAAGAACAGAAGTGCATTTTCCAGGGGTGGGGAAGGGAGTAGCGACAGCTTCTTACTCCAGGACCTCAGCTGGAAATATCTTGACACAAGCCTCACTGCCCCTTGCCACAAACTGGGGGAGAAGAGGCAGGAGGATGGAATGCCAGCAGTACACAATACCACCATTTCCACAGACCCTGTCTCTTGACTTCTCTTTTGGCTGGATTTTACCAAGAGGAACGAGAGATATGTCCTTTCAGAGGCTTCCATCTGAATCCCAGGAGGCACAGACAGCTTGAAGAAGCGTATTATAATGTAGATTTCTAGGAAGCTGGGGGAACCTGGAACTGATAGTGAATGCATCCAAAGTGTCTTGACAGTAGGAATTCAAAGAATATTCAAGAATATAGACTCTTTTATATCTTCTCTCGGGGAGCAGGTAAGAAGGGATTAAAGCTCACAGACTTTAAAGGCCGGAGAGTTACCTGCTTATCAAAAGGAGGCGGTTTTGTTTGTATATTTTGCTGTTTTTCAGTTTGAGAAATTCTTCCAACGGTGAGAAATCATAGCTGACCAGTGCTGCCAGTTAGGCTTCCTATTTGGTCCCTGAAAGCCAGGATCATATTTACCTGGGATGGAAGTGATGAAAGGGCTTGCCAGTTCTATGCATACCACAGTGCAAAGGGCCAATAGTAAGATGTAATCTTGCATGGCCAAGAAGAAAGATTTCCATGAAGGAAAACCAAGGGCATAAAAGTGAAGGCTTCTGCTCCCCCACCTCTGTGCTTTCATATGCAAGAATGTTACCAGATGGGAGGTTGAGATTCCCTAGAGGGTTGTGCAGCAAGCTGTTTCCCAGACTGAGTCTCCTAGGCTTTCAAAGGGGAAATGGGAGCAAGACAACTTGCCTTTGATGTTTGAACTTGGGTCCTGAAATCAGAACCTCAGGCAAAAACAATTTTTATCTCTTCCATCCTAGGTAACCAAGCTGAAAGCTGCGGCGGGCACTTCCTTTTCAGCTGTTCTTTCCATATTGTCAATTACCTCCCTGCTGAGAGAATGGAATTCCTTTGACTAGAAACAGGGGTCCATCTCTGAGATGGTGCCAGAGAGTTCTTCCTTTCTTTTCTTTCTTGATTAGATTAGATTACCCTTAGTATCACCCACTACAAGGTGTGTTTCCATCTTCTTTTATTTACTTAGCGTTAGAAACCAGCTATGGTTTGTGTTTGCACAGAGTTGACAAATTTGAGGGTTAATCACCTTCACCCAGGGGCCAACAGAAGAGAATTCTCAGGGTCTGGTTTGAGAAAAGCACATTGGAAAGGGATTATTTTTGAGATTTGGTGAATAGCAGAGTTGATTCGGTGAAAATGCAGATGTTATGGACCTGTGGGCATTGTAGATAACATGTAAATAACTTACATCTTCATGGTATTCTGCAGTTTGGAAAATAATGACCTATGGGGTTTACCAGATTTGGGCTTCTCCCTGACATACTGTCCAAAATATTTTCTAAACCGCCTACCAAACCGGGATTTAATGATCTCACATATCTCTCACAGAGAGGCAGCGTTTTCTGTGAAGGCTAGAAATTCTTCTTATCACAGGGTCAAGAACCATGCTTGCCTCCAATTAGGGGTCCCTGCAGGTCATCATATAACCTGACTCATATTAGGTTTCGGGTGTCGCTGTCTGGATTCGACTCTCGGATTCACCAACTACTAGTTGGTGTAACCTCCGAAAATGTTCTTAGCATCTGAGCCTAATTCTCCTTACCATAAAAATAGGGCATTAGCAGGACACAGTTCACAGACATGAGTATTAAATGAGACAATTCATTCACACTTCCTGACACGTGGTAAACAATAACTCCTGCTATTATTAGTATGATTATAGAATGTAAACTGAAAAGTGCAGCTTCCTATCACTCTTGCCACTCTCTTTCTCACTCCCTTGGGCTCACACCAACACAAGTTTCCACGAACACAGGCTCCTTCCCTCCTCTGAGCATTTGCATGTGCTGGTCCCACGGCCTAGGACAGTCAGCCCTTCCTAAGGGCTCATGCCTCACTCCCTCCATGTCTCAGCTCAAAAGCCACTTGGGCAGGCAGAAAGGCTTCCTGCCCACCCTCTCAGTTCACTTGTTTATTGTCTGTCTCCTCTTACTGAGTGCTGTCAGGTTTTAGACGGAAGCCGACTGAAAAATCAGAGAAACTGAGTCTGAGTTTAAAAAAAATTTTATTGTCCCCGGGCGAGGTTCCCGGTCCGGGTGCTCAGGGTGCGGGCCGGGGAAGTCGCCCCCCCCCCCAGCAGTGGCGGGGCTAGATATAGGCTAGCTAGTGGGGGTGCTGACGATGCCCACGGGGCCTCCTGTGGTAGATTAGGAGTTTCTTGGGCTTTAGGGCCGGGGGGCATAGCTACGGGCCGTGTGCAGTGGGCATAGCTACAGGCCGTGTGCAGTGGGCACAGCTACGGGCCGTGTGCAGTGGGGGTCCTTTGTTGTCAGGGCAGGTCCCGATTGGCTGAGTTTGAACAGCTGTATGCCCAGATGTTCACGGGTTTTAGTTTGGGTGGGGGCCTTCCAGCCAGAGGCTACCGGGCCAGGTCTTACAAGTGCCAGCTCCATCCAAGCAGGGAGACTGCCTTGTTTGCCATCATATGCCCAGTGCTAAGTCAGGATCTGGGAGGTAGTGGATACATAATTAGTATTTTTTAAATGAATGAATTACTTTTTCTCTGGAAATAGCACCAGCTAGTCTAAGATGGTGTCTTCCCTCATGAAAGCCTAAGGTTCCTAAACATACAGGGTTAAGCATACTACTTACTGCTTTGTTATTTTGCTGCTGCTGCCCCATGTTTTTTAAATCATAAAAGTTTTTGATGAGGAAGAAATTATACGGTTCTTTAATAGCTTCTATTCACTTGGCTAATGACCAAAAAGCCACTTAGGTGCCTAGGCATCGATTTTTTCATTAATCAAAGTATTGCAATTTCTGGACTCAGCTAAGACTGCTTCCAGAGAGAGCTTCCCATGTTACTCTGTGAGCAGCAGAGAGGCCAGCATACTAAGGCACAGACTTGGGTCCTGCCACAGCAGTGCAGCAACGCGGTAGCAAACACCAAGCACAGGAGGAAGCTGAGGGACAGGAGATGGGCTGCAGAGATCAGACAAAGATGAAACAAGATCAGAAATAGAGGGCAGAGGCCTGGCAGAGGGAAAAACCAATGTGGTCAAGAGACCAGTGTGCCAAGGCCACCAGTTAGCTCTGCTACCCAGGAAGTCATTAACCTTCCAGAGCCTCAGTTTCCACAACTGCAAAATGGGAACACCTGCCCTGCCCATCCCACAGGCTTACTGTGGTATCAAATAGGGCAAGATGTGCTAGACAGCTTTGTAAACTTCAAAGAGTTTTGTAGAAGACACCAGCGTTTCTCATTTTACTCTCAGCACCAAATGAAAAGTCCTGGGGCCCTGGGCAGTGAGGAAGACAAAGTCCTGGGACCTGGGGGTTGTGAGGTCACAGTTAGAGGTGTAAGAGTTGGAACAGAGCTGTGGAGATCTCCCACTCCTAAAGCCCTTGGGAAGGGAGGGGAGCCGCCTCCTCCACAGTTATTTAGTGGATGTGGAAGAAACAGAACTTGCGTAGGAGAAGGGTAAGTGAACAGAACAGAAACCGGAGATCTCCAAGAAATTAAAAGAAGGCCACATTTAAGTCCCTGGGAGTTTTCTGTATTAAAAACAATTGCTTTCATTTCTATGGTACAGAACGCTGCAGGCCACACAAAACACTTTAAGGCAGTGGGTTTTTTCAAACCTCTATGAGGTCTGGAATCCCTTTGAGAATCTGATGAAAGTTATGTGCCATCTCCCCAGAAAAAATTTAACCCATGCACGTAACACTAGGACATTAAATACCAGCAGCATCCAAAAGATCTTTCTGCAGTCGTGGGGATGTTCTGCATAAATGCTGTCCGGTATAGGAGCCACCAGCCACATGTGGCTATTGACCACATGAAACATGGTCAATGCAATGAGGAACTGAATTTTTCATTTTTCATTTTAGTTCATTTTAATTTAAATGGCCACATGTGGCTAGTGGCTTCTGCATTGGACACTATAATTATAGACTATTCCCAAGGGTTTTACAGACCCCCTGCAGCTCAGCCATGAATACCCACCTCGGGGACCCTAGTTAAGAACCACTTACGAGGATTATATTATCCTCGTAATGATGATCTTTGTTGAGCTTACCAGGTACGCATGTCATCACTTTTAAGCCTGTTGATAGCCCTAAGGGAGAGGTCATACGTTATCTCCATTTTATAGGTACAGCCATTGAGGCAGTGAGAGGCCCACATCTTACACAAAGTCTCATGGAGGATCTGAGACTGAAACCCAAGTCTGTCTGACATGAGAAAGCAGGCCCTCTCCTGGCTCCCTAAAGCCCACTCTAAGGACTTTGAATCAAGGCCCATCCTCCCTCTGGAGGCTCTGATAGAAATTGAGAGTGAAGAACTCTTATTCACTCTAGTAACCATCTTTAAAGTTAGAAGTAAAGACTTCTCTTCCCCCTAAAGCCTCCATTGGGGTCCTACCTTAGAGGCAGTCTTGACCTTGGTAATAGAGCCTCCCTCCTCCAAGGTTCATCTCTGCTCTTCCCATTGGCAGGGGGACAGCTGCCCGTCCTCCATTTGATGTTTGTGACTTCCAAGGTCAAAGAGGGCATGGGGGAAGGGTGTAAGTCAGGCTTCTCCATGTCAGCCATCAGTTCTCCCAACTAAAGAACCTAGTGACTCTCTGCTGGGAGAAAACTCTCTCTGCCTTCCTGATGGAGCGGTCTCCTGCTCCAGGCCAAGAAATCCCCAAATACAAAAGTGCTCAGAGCATATTATCCGCGCTGGTCCACACTACAGAGGACATGTAAACAACGTCATCCTTCACCCTGGCCACACGAGGCTTTAAAACACCCTCAGAATTTATTAAGTCTCGCTCTCAACCTGCTTCATATATCTCTGCTCATTTCTAACTTCTAGAATTTCCCCTCATTCATTGGGCATATTCAGATGTTTTATAAGCCTGGAATTCTACTTTCCCCATTTCTTAGCCTAAAAACACCCCTTCAAGGCCCAGTCCGGATACTGTATATCTCCATAAAAACTTCTGAACCCCAAGCTTCCATGGCCCCAGAATATGTTCCTTACATACATATATGTAATGCGTTTTCCACCCTGCCTTATAATGCCTGAGTGTGGGATCCATATCACATTCACCTTTATATTTCTAACCACATTTAACACAGCACTTTATGGGAAATAGAAACTCAATATACTAGCGGTTCTCAAATTTGTTAAAATGCAAATTCCTTGGCCCACCTCCAGAATCTCTGATTCAGCAGGTCCAGGGTGAGGCCCAAGAATCTGCATTTCTAGTAATCCCAAGAGGCTGGTTCTGCTAGCCCAAGGAACACATTTTGAGAAGTTCTGCGAAAGAGGTTTGTGGAAGGGATAAACGATCAAGGGAATGAAAATTTCCCTTAAATATCTTATCCATATAAATTCCAAAAATGAGCTTTATGATGATCAGGATACAAGATAGGTATCCCCAACATTTGCTTCTGGATAAAAAGCAAAAATAGAAGCTGCAAAAGAAGACTGGCAAAAAAAGAGCAAGGAACCTGATAAAGGAAAACTAAACATATCAGAAAAATTTTAGGGTTACCAATCTAGTTGCCTCTTTACCTGTTAACTTCTTATGATCAGACCATAAGTCAAAAATGGGTTAATTTTTCTGACTCAACCATTTATTAAAAAAAAATTATTGGGAAACACTGATTCAGCAAGTCCAAGACTTGGAATTTATCCTAAGAAAATAACTAGAAATAAATGTAAAAATGATATGCAAGGAGGGCCACTAAAGCCCTGTTTATAATATCCAGAAATTTGAAACAACTTAAATGTTTGGCAAGGGTAATTATTCAATAATTATAGTATGTCTATAAATGGAACATTATAAAGCCTTTTAAAATATCTTTACAGGGAAAATTTATTGACATAGGAAGAGACACATGCTATAATAAATGAGTAAAAACAGCATCAGCACATGGAAGTATTAAAGGTTAAAGGCACACCCTATATACAACCCATTCTTAAATGTTTAGAAAACAGATGATAATTAGATAGAGAAAGAAAGAAAGGAAAAAAAGGAGGGAATTGTAAAGAGAGAGGGAGAGAGAGAGAAAGAAAGACCAAATGCAGCAAAATATTGGAAGTTGATAAATCTGAGTATCTGGGTAAAAGGTATATTGACATTATCTATTAATTTTTATTGGGTTTTTTTTTCAATTTTCTTGTAAGTTTGAAATTATTTCAAAATAAATGCTTAAAGATAAAAGTGAATGAAAAAAGTATAAGCAGTATGATCTGATTTTGGATTAAAAAAACCACATAGAGATAGTGAGAAAAATACAGAGAAAGAGAGATTTCTCAATCCATTACCTCTGGGAGTTGGACTGGAAGCTATTTTGAATTTTTACATTAGTATTTCAATCATCTCTGCGAGAAACAAATGCTGCTTGAGTAAATTTTTATAGGGTATTAAAAAAAAAAAAGCCTTGGAGGACCAAAGCATGAGCACTTTGTAAGCTCTTTCCCCCACCCTTCCTTCTACAAACAGCAACTATAACTTGGCTTCTCTTTGCAAAGCATCTGCTCTACCAACAAGTCCCTCTCTTGGTGTTTCCTAGACTTGCTCAGAGTTAATTTCTAATTCAAAGAGCCTAACTTTGAATAACTCAGGACACTACCATCATCGCCATCAGCTTTGAGAAATTATGTTTACAATGTAGCCACTGTGACTTGGTCACCCAGAGAGCTGCCATTTTTTCAGAAATCATGGCTGTCTCACATTCTGGCTTTCAAGAAGGCGGGTTGCTTAGCAACTGTCAAAGATCCAGTAAGATGGAATAAGGCACCCGCCAGAGATATTTTGCGACCAAAGGGAGCTGCATTACGTGTGCCTGGCTGCATTCAAGGTAACTAAATAAGAGATAACAACACCCAACTATTTTTGCATCATAGAGAAAAAATACTTGGCTTCTGCCCAGAAGGACAATTATCTAAAAGTCTTGGCAAGCCCCATGGTATGAGAAATGGTAACTGATACAGGGATGAAAAAAAATCACTGACCTTCATAAATACTGATGATATGAGGATGGCTGAGGGATGACATGATCTCAATCTCTCGTCTGATGTGAACCATATCTTGTTCATCCTTAATTTTGTCTTTACGAATGGATTTTATAGCAACCTATAAAGTCAGGAAATGAAATGTTACTCAGAGAACTAAACAGATGCAAATCAGCCATTGCGGGAGTTTGGAAAATAAATACAGATGTTACTTGTTGGCAGAACTGACAAAAACCAAAACAAAGCTTCAAAATGCCCCCTGTCATGTCTTTCATTTATAGCAAAAACACCCTTCTCCCGGCAACAGAAAACATCAGGTTTTAACAGCCTGGGCTTCAGGGTTGCAATTTTTTTTTTTTCATAAAGTGGAGGCTGCTTAACATGGCCAGATTCATTTACTACAGGAATCCTGATCCTTTGAAAAAAAGCAAAAGGAGAGCTCAGTTTACAGGGTATCTATGATGAAACATGGTTAAGTGGAATTAGTACCACTCAGCTCCAGCAAACAGCTGCTGCAGCAGTGGCTAAGAAAAGCATTATCGCGTGGCCCATCTCCAGACCAGTTCTGTTCAAATCTTGGGTCTTAAGACTCGGTGGCATGTGCTGTGTTTACACAATCGCTCAGAAGTCAAATCTTTCCTACATCCTTCCTCCTGCCCAAGGCACCTTCTATAGCACGTGGTGTGACAAAAAGGCCGCTGAAGAGAAAAATCAGGGTAAAACAAAGGAAGTGACAGCTAGATTCCCTGCCCAGCCCCAGTTGATTTCAAAAGCTCTGTGCCAGTGCTGTCTGAAAATCCAAACTCCAGACGACTGCCAGGGCTATCACACGGAGCCATTACTCAGAAGAAACACATAAATAAAAAGGCATTAAATGACAATGGGGAATCTAACAAGGATAAATATGTTCTCCAATGGATTCAGCTTTGCTCGTAAACAAGCTGGTTGGTAATTTAACCCGCCTTGGCTCTAAGGGGGACAAAACCCACTTGGGGAGGAAGGGACCCGTGAGTCCTGAGGAAGCCCCCAGACAATTTGCTGCCCACTTAGGAAAGCCTGCTCAGTTCCAAACAGGCCCTCGTGTGACCTCAGTGCTCTCCTGTACCGCCTTTCCCTACACGTAGGACAGCTACACCATCCCTCCGAATTATAAAGACATGACATTCTCTGGAGCAAAAGTGTCCTTGTGAGCAGCAGCCCACTGTCCCCCCCTGACTACCCCGGGGTTAAGCTGGGTCAGCCGCTGCAGGAATGCATTCACATTTGTGGAGTTACAACTCCTGCGCCAGGTCTCAACCGAGCACTCGCTATAAACGGAAACATTTTTAAAATATAATCAGTGCATCTATGACTCAACAAGAAAGGAGAAATTATTACTGTTTTTGCTATGTGCTGACTTCCTAAAAAAAACACACACAAAAAAACCAGGCTGAGCTCCCTGTATTTCTCCTTTGCAGTCCTCTTTCCAGTTGTAATTAAATAAGCATTCCTGTCATTATTTGTCTCTGCATTAGTGGGGGTCTTATTCACAGCTTTATCTCTGGTGCCTGAGGCAGGCAGGTAGGTGGATAGAAAGGGAAGGAGAAGGAGAGAGGAAGGGCTGACGTTATCAGGTTATGAGAACCCAAAGAAGGGGCAATGGAATTGGTGCAAAAAAAGGAGAGATTACCCAAAACAATACTTCCAAAACAGGCATGACAGTAAGATGATTTAGAATTTCTTCAGTATCCTAAATAGGCAAAGCTGCAAATATGAGGCAGAGGAAGCCCTGCAGTAAACCCAGAGGCAAGCACCACCCTCCATGAGCCCGTGGACAGATAAAAGGAGGCGGCACAGAAACCAGTGAGCCTTCCAACTTAAAGGCCCCCTTTTCACCACATTGCCAGGCACAGAACAACCCCAGGCCCCCCTGACGGCTCCATTCAGTATGTAGCAAGAAAAACCTCCCTTTGCTTATGTCCAACGTAAATCTATGATCAGAAGCCTTGATATTCTCTCTGAGCTGGGCCTGCAATCTGGGAGCCGGTTTCTGCAGGAAGCAGACAGTGGAAACACACCGGCCATGCAGACAAGTTAGATGTGGGTGGCTGCTGGACTAACTCCTATATTCCTCCATGAAATGAAGATGGGCCCAGGGTAGAAGCCATCTCTTTGATTACACGGCAGGCTGCACTTGGCCTCAAGAAAGAAGGCCTTGAGAAGGCCCTATTGTCAAATGATAATAGGAATAAATTCTTTCACCATCCAGAGGTCGGGGAGGGTACTGAAATTCTGGTGGGGGGCGGGAGGGTAAGAAAACAAGCCCACTTGTCAATTCCCCCCTAATAGTGGAACAAGCGGCCAACAGTCCCACGGTGCATATCCAGGGGACTGCTTCCAGTCCAGCATGAAAAGGAAAGTGCCCACATTCTAATAAAAACCGCACTCAGCACTGGGGAAACTAAAAGGGCTCAATAAATGTTAATAGCCATGGTTATTGTCGCTGCACAAAAGCTTCCCTCTTCCTACAATGAATCTTCCATTGAAAATGTAAAAGAAGGCTCATTCAGCCCACCTATCTCAAAGAAATGATGGGAAGTCAGGAATAGTCCAAGGCTAGAAATCACTTACAACTGTGCAACTGCCCCAGCTAAGGGGGAAGACATTTAGTTCCACTCCCAAGAGTGGAGGGAAAACCCACCGCGGTCACATTGCCAGTGAATAGCAAACCAAAAAAACAATAATGACAACAGTAACAGTACCCAACATGCATCAGTGCTCGACATTTGGGGCAGGCACAGTGCTAAGTTCTTTGCATCCTTCTCATCAGTCAAGCTTCAGCTCCAATACCACTCCCTTAACTGATAAAGTCACCCTTGATGCCACCACCATCTCTTCACACTTTTTCCGTTTTGTCTTCTTCAGATCCTTCTGCATCATCAGAAATCATCTGGCTTCTTTCTTTGCTGCATATTCAGCCTACAGGCCAAACTGGCCCATGGCCTGTTTTTGTAGAGCCCAGCAAGCTAAAAATGGTTGTTCTCATTTTCAAAAGGTTGTTTCAAAAGGAGAAGGATAATAACTGTTAAACAGTGCCTGTTCCAAGAAGTTGTTGTGAAGATATGAGCACAGTCAGAGCATAGAGAGACAGAGTTGCCCAATGGTTAAATCCTGGCTAAGACCACTTACTAGCTGTGTGACTCTGGGCAGGCTACATAGCCTTTCTGTGCCCCCGTTTCCTTATCTGTCAAGTAGGGAGATAATAGTGCTTGCCTCGTGCTTAGAAGGTGTCTAGCCCAAGGGAAGGGCTCAATAAACATCAGCCATTTTTAACCTGGAGTAAATGCCTGTGATAGGGCATTCCTTCCTTCTCTCTCTCTCCCTCCTTCCCTTCTTCCCTCCCTACCTTTTTTCTTCTTCCCTCCATCTTTCCTCCCCTCTTCCTTCCCACCTTTGCTCTCTCTTTCCTTCTTTCTTTCCTTTCCTCCTTGCCTCCCTATCCCCCTTCTTTCCTTCCTTCCTTCCTCACAGTAAACCTGAATCCCTCCAGTTTCCTCATAGGGCAGACAAAGAATGCCTTGGTAATGAAAATGTCTTTTGTTCCCAAAGTATACCAAAGGTAAGAGACTCTCCACTCTGGGTCCTTAAACTGCACCCTCATCTGAAATGCCTGGAAGCTCTGAATAGCTAGCTGAGTCCCCTGAGACATGAACAGCTCGAATCCAAAGAGCACCCTCCTCCCCAGAACGACTTCCCCCATCTCCTCCTTACCGACACCCATCAGGCTGAATAGGGGAACAGAAGGTTCCTCTGAGGATCAGAAGTCAGCTTCAACAGTAACAGCAACAACTAATATTTATTGAGCACTTACTATGTGTAAGGTACTATCTTATGCACTTTACATACCTTATCTCATTTAATCTTCTCAACAAACTCCTAAGGGAATTACTGCCCACATTTTATATATGAATTTTAAAAGTGGGACATACAATGGTTAAGAAAGTTTTTACAAAAGATTATACAAGTTAGTTCTGGCCAAAACAAGACTCTAAGTCAGGCTGTTTGATTCAAAAGCTTAAGTTCTTAACTACTTTGCTATACTGCATCTTTGCAGAAAATATGAACTGCTTTAGAAGAAAGTCTTCTAAGCACTGCTAGCTACCTTGGGAGATAACTTGTTTTGGGGACAGCTCTAAATAAGCAATATTGGGATAATGGTTCTACAACAATCCCCAAAGGTAATATATTGCTTACCATGAGAAGAAAAAATAAAAGTAAGCTTCAAGATAATCACTAGCCTTCATGAATTTTGATTATTCATTCACTTTTATTCTCTAGCACAATAAATATTTGTTGAGTGCCTACCTGTACCAGGCATAAGGGCTGGGGCTACCCAAGAGGGAGCTGACATATTCCACTCCAGCCCTGAAAGGCAGGAAGGGGACAAATGGGCAATAAGCAAAAATAACTCAAATAATCACAAAATTACCTTCATGGCCAAGGTTACCAAAGAAACATATGGAGATGCCCCCCAACATGGAGGAAACCACCTGCTCTCCAGTTTCCCTCAATTCTCACATCTACAAAGAAAGACAGGCCCAGCAGGAAGAGATTACCAAATGTCTGAAATCATATACCAACCAAGAAAACTCCAATTTGTTCCTGCCTAAGTCAGAGAGATTTCACTACCCCTTCCAAAGAAGCAGCACGGGGGACTCAGGTGTTTGAGTCTGACAGGCAGTGCAACCCTTTTCATAAATGTTCCTAAGTCTAGACAGCACCATGTGTCTTATAAAATGGTATGCTTTTAAATAAGGCCACACTACAGTTTAATGGTTAAACCTTATGCAGCAGAAAGTCTGGCCACGGACAGCCACGTCTGCCCTGCAGTGCCTGCCTAGTTAAGAGACAAACTCAGCCCAGACAACTCCCACCTCTTGTTAAATGTAAGGCCCAGCCTTACAATATTTCCTTTTTTGAATAATCTCCAGCACCACCTGCCCAGCAGCTTGCCAGGCATCCTTTTCCACAATGGCTGCCATGAGTGCTAAGAGCTGGGTCACCTTGGCAGGGTTTCGAGGAAGCACAGCAGTACGAAGGCTGGGTGACCTTTACCAGCTGAGTAGCCTCGGTCAAGCACCAAAGCCCACAGGTCTCAGTTTTCTCATCTATAAAATCGGGTTAGCAATACCTGCCTCTTGGGGTTGTGGTGAGGAGTGGAATTAATGTAAGTAAAATGCTGGCCACCTAGCAGGATGATTCTACACGAGACCTGTCAGAAGCTTTCCTAGGGATACAGGGTTCTGAACCACGTTTAAGGGGAGATGAGCCCTCAGCAAATTACACAACCTACCTGCACATCCCTCTCCCTGGCCCTTCAACATCTGTACTGCAGCAAGAGCATGTTAAAGGGAACATCCAGCCAGCCACTGAGCGGGCGGGAGCCAGCCCTCCTCCTGGCCTGCTCTGGGAAGTTAAGGAGTGTCTGGACCGCTTGGAAGTATTTGAGGTTCTAACCAAGAGAATCATTGCCCTCTTCCCTCAAAAGTCGCCTCCCCTGTGTGCTCATTAATTGGCAGGCTGCAGGGCATATTCTAGAACACTGCCCTTAAAATAGGAGTCACCGGGGCCTCTTGTTAAATGCAAGGTCTGAATCTGCAGGTCTGGTGGGGGTCCTGGGATTCTACATTTCTAGTAGGCTCCCAGGTGATGCAGGTGACACTGGCCCAGGGACCACACCTGGAGTGTGAGGTGTGATATTTGGCCCTGTCTTTGGCCCTGACATCTCAAAATTTTTAATCAGCAGGAATCATCTGAATAGTAATAATAGCTAACATTTATTATGTGTTAACCACATGCCAGTTTACATTACCTCATTTAATCTTCACTTCAACCCCACTTTACAGATGAGGAAATTGAGGTACTGGGTAACTTATAAAGATGAAGTCAGGACTTGAAGCCAGGCAGGCTGATCCCAGAGGCTGCCAATTCTGGATAATACTGGGGTGACAGAATCAGGCTCCCAAAGGATCTCTAAAGCCCAGCATGATGGCCCCCATCCAAGCAGATGAACTTTTACAGGGTCAAATGGGTGGTTCCGGGAGGTGGGACTGGAGAACAGAGCAACAGGGAAGAAACATAGCCATAAACACCACATTAGTATCACTTAGTGAGAATAAGTTTGCTTCCTAATCCCAGCAACAGGAGCTGAGAACCTCCCTGCCATTCACAAGGTGTGATCTCACCCCAGCCATGCCACCACGTTCCACCAATGTTGCAGGGCACTAGGTCAGAGGCAGTGAGAAGTTTTCTTACCAAGGGGCCCAGAGGCTAGTTGCAGTGGAATGAGCAGCCAAGACGCTTGGAGGCCAGTGTGAGGAGTCCCCGTTCCTGAGTAGGAGATGGACAGGGTTTGGGGCAGTGTTGCTCCACATGGCCCGCCGTGGTCCACAGCTCCCCAGGGTCAGTGAATGGCTTTCACTCAGAAAAGCTGTCTCCAACGGTCATCATCATCATGGTACCCTGTAAGCTGACTTGCAACCAAAGCTCCAAATTCATTAAAAGGCCCCCAGGCCCTTGTGGGGAGCCTGGCAAACTCGGGACAGAACTCCAACAAGATGCTCTAAGCCATGATGCAACCAGCCCCACAGAGACCCAAGCCAGCATTGCCACAGTTCCCTGGGCCTCTTCTTCCTTTCCTCCTTGGCCTCTCAATTCATGTCGCTACATGGATGTTTTTCAGACAGAAGCCAAGAGTTACATCAGCAGGCTCTGCAGAGAGGCTCTCCAATGCCAGGGTGCACGGCATGTGGAAGAAAGAGCTTTTTTTTTTTTTTCAAAGAATGGCATCATACTATTCACCGCTACCAGCCTCTTTAATCTTCTAAGAGGCTCTGAAGATACAATCCTCTGTAACTCATTCTCAACCCTCTACTTTCCAAATCTCCCCATAAAAGAGATGATGATTCCTAGGGTGATGCTGAAATTTCTCTTGCTGTAAAATGTGTTCTCTTCCCAGAATTTAAACAGCAAGTTGGGTTTTGATTTGATTGGGCCAGGGCCTGTTCAGGAGACCCTGAGAGAGGGTTGGAAGGTTTTCTTTTATGTGTCCAGTCATTTGTGACTCTCCAATATCAACCCTGCAAGGACTGAACTAAGAAAGTCAAGGGGTGAGGCCACAGGCATGGGAAATGAGTGATTAAGAAATCCTGGGCAGATGTACTCTCCCTGTATGGCACTGGGGGTCGTAAATGCAAGATAGTGGCCGTGGCTGACTAGAAAAGAAAACAAAGGAGTTGCAAAAAGAAGGCCAGTGATAAGTCAGCACCAGATGGCAGTGCCAGAGGCAAGCAGCAACCAACCCAGCAAGTGCAAGTAGAGTCTCTAAGAGAGATTCGTCAGAGGGTGCTCAGCAGACCACCTGTATCAGAATCACCTGGGGGACTTTTTAAAATGCAGATTCCTGGGCCCACCCCAGACTTAGTGAATTCAGGTAGGGGCACCCCAGTATCAGCATTTTCTACAAGCTGCCCAGGGGATCCTGCTGTGCTCTGAAGTTTGATCGTCTTGAACTAGAGTAAACACAGTCATGACAGCACCTATTAATTGGTAACGTGGATATCACACATTAGATGATTGATAAAAAGGAAATTAATGACCCATCCATCCATTAAGAGGGGAATTTTTTTTTAAATTGCTTCCCTAAGGGGACCCAGTGACCTGATTTAACTCACCCCTGGCAAATGGAAGGTTTGCTCCCAGGGGATAATTCACTCATCCTTGCCCAAGACAAGCCTGCGATAATGTCAGCCCACGGAAGCTGGCTGCTGATAAGAGACTTTGCAGTGTGCACTCAACCTGGTGCTCCGAGCCTGGTAAAAATGACTGTGTCCAAAGGAGGGGAGAGGAATGAGCTCTGGAACCTCACGCTCTACCTGCTCTGTGTAGAGAGGGTCCCCCCAGGGGCTGTGGGAAGCCTTCCCTTACCAGGCAACCTATGGAAGTCTCTCCAGGCCCAGGGACTGCTCCAGTAAATGCCTCCAAAGGCCGCTGCATGAAAAGGCTCTGGTAGTACACAAAAATGCTAACACAAGCAACACCACATTTACAGAAAGACTGAAAATGTAGGGCTGTTTGCTGGGATTCAAGTTGCCAAGCAGCTGTTTATTTTTGGACATTCATGCTTCCAAAAGCCAATGCAACACCAAATCAGAATTCTAGAGTGCAAATGTTCTTCTTCCACGTTACAGCAGTCCTGGGTTAGGGGTGTGTGGGGGGCAGGACAGAAGGGCTGAGGTTACTCACAAGCTGGACGGCCTCGGCTGGTAGCATCCGACCACTCTGACACTGTTTATAGCACGGCTTGTATAAGCTTTAGCATTGTGCAACTTTTATTTATCAACCTCCAAGCCCAGAAGAGCCCCAGCCAGAAATGCTAAGAAACCCAGCATCAGCACCTCGGCCTTGTCATGCATGACAACAACCTGCTTCAGACGTCTCCTGCAAGAGGAGGTACTCACATAATCATTTCACAGGCTCAGTCTCCCCATCCGCCAACAGGGATGCTAATAGTACCAACCTCAGAAAGTTGATGTGGAGATCAGAGAAGACTGTGTATGGTGAAGAATATAGAGGGCAAGTAGGGGCACCATTTTCGTTAGTGGATGTCAGAGCTAGAATGACCTTAGAATGTTCATCACCAACTCCCTTTTTACAAATGAGGAAACCAAGTCCCAGGGAGGTTCAAGTACAGGCCCAAGTTCACAAAGTTAACAGAAATCCTGGAATTACAAGAAGGGAGCCCCGAGTTCTGCTCCAGGAAGGATTAATACTCAGGGCAAGTGGTCCTAACCAAATCCCAAGCCACAGCCAGCAGCAAGACTGAAACTGCCCGAGAAAGGCCAGACATGTACATGTGAGGCAGGCTGCTGCATTATTAATAAACCAAGATGGAAAGTGACAGTTATTCCTAAGCATGCTGGCAAATTACACCTCATTTCATAGCACGGCACGTTATTTCGCCTCCATCAAATGTCAGGGGCCTGTTCTTGCACAGACATGCTTGGGACACTGTTTTCAGACAAACCCTGTCTCGATTTTTAAAGCCTGATTTCATATCACACTTGAATAGGCATCCTTGGAAGGTTTGCATACCATTATTTCTTAATTCCCTGAAAACACTGCTTTTAAATATTAACTCCAGGCTGCTACCAAATCATCAACCTTGGGAACAATGAGCAAGAGACCCAAGAGACCTGAAAATTGGAATTAATTTTCCTAAAGGGAAAGGCAGTCAATTCATTGAATTTAGCTGACCCAGGTGGAACAGAACAAAGAAAAAATATATATATTTAAAATTCTTAACATGGTAAAATATAATAAAGAAGAAACCCACAAAGGAATGGCATTAAATTTTATTTTATAGTTTAACCATGGGTGATATAATAGACAGTGAAAGGGAAGATTCTTCAGAAGCTTATTTTTATCCTGATAGAGTCCCTTTTATTCAGAAAACTTATTTACAGAAATTAGGGTGTGCAAAGACATATCAGATTCGGAGTGAGGATTAGTACAGGCTGCAGAATCTGTCCCGGGCGGCCTCTGGAGAGCCTCCAACGCTTCATTCATCATCTTCTCACAAGCAGCAGTCTCTTTTCCTTCAAAGGGAAGCTCTCCTTGTCCATTATCCAGAGTTAACGGGCTAGTGCCTGCTCCACTGCAAATCCATCTGGATGCTTGTTGGCCCTCTAATTACCACTCCACAAATCTGCTGGGGATACTTGTCACAGGCCCAAGTGATGACGGCCTGATCACACACACATCTCCCCCCTCCGTAAAGGAGGATGCTCAGGCCCAGGTGGGCATTTCCCGATGCCCCACAAGGCCCGGGTGGAGAAGTGGGCTTTTGACTCCGGGCATAAGCTGACTTGGGATCGCCATTACTCGGAAGCTTCATTCAGGCGGAGAACATTTCTATTTTAGTCATGACAGCATCTCCAAGGCCCAGCAAGTGCCTGGTGCATTATGCATACAAAAGAAGCTGACATGATTGAATATTATGAAGGCCCTCTAGTAAACATAAAACCACAGTAGACATCTGATCATGGCTCCCAACCTAAAGCCCAGCATGGCCACTTGAGTCTTCTTTTGCCTGACAATCACTCACGTATCGCGTCCCTACTTTCCCCCAAATCACCAAGCCCAAATTTCACCAATTTTAAAATGGAGATAACAGCGCCAACTCCAGAAGGTTCGGGGTATGATGTCCAATAATAACTCACAATGATAAAAAAGAACAACCACTTATCAAATCCTTATTGTGTGTCAGGCAGTAGGCACCACCCCACCCAAATCATTATTTCTGTTTTCTCAATATTACATACTGAGTCTGAAGGAGGTCAAATAACTTGACCTGGGCACACAACTAATAAATAGGAGAGCTACATCTCACCAAACCCAAAGACAGTGCTCTTAACTGCCATACCACACGGACAAACCAATCAGCACAAAGCCTGGCACAGAGCAGATGTTTGATAAATGTGAGGTGATCAGCATCTCCGGAGATGAAGGCCCAACAAAGGCAAACAGCACTTCAAACCTTTTTTAAAACTAGTATTCAAACCACTTCCGTCTTTGGAAGCACATCTATCAGCACTGCATGCTGCACTCTGTAGGGGAAGCCAAGGGAGCGGAGCAAAAGGCAGGATTGGACAGGAGGGTCTGGAAGTTGTGTCCTTAAAATCCAAAAATGATGCAGCAAGTCAATCCCCCAGTAGGCAATTTGGAAAATGTGCTCTGGGTAAGGACCGATCAAGTTCTGGTGAACATGACCCAGACCTGCTCTTTAAGTTGCCTACAATCCAATTGGAAAGGGCAGCAGATGCTGAAAGTCCAGTCTGCTTGCACCGCTTGCCCTGACATTGCTTTGGAGACCACTCCAGCCTATCGGGTGCAATTTTAAAGATACTCTCAGTCAAGGCAGCTTACCCTCCCCATGCCGAGGGGTAGACACAGGACCTTAGAATTTGGCCAATAAGATGTTCTTTCCCAGAATTGAATCTTGATTGGTCTGAAAATGTCTGGTATTTCAAGTCAAGGGCAGTTCTTCTTTCTGCCTGGTTTCCTTAGAGCTCTCTTAGTTTTTGTGCTTTCTAAAGCCTGGTACTATGAGATACCCTAAACCCTGTAAATTCATTTTATGCTTATATGAGTCACTGGTAACAGAGCCTCCTAAATTCCACCAGGAGATGTCAATGAGTAGACTTGGGAAGAAAGAGCAAGTTTTCTTAGAAGGCACACACCCAGGTACAGAGTGGGCTGGAGAAGGAGAGATGGCCTTCAGAGCTCAGGTGGGGCTCAAGATGGGCCCTGAAGATGCACAGGCTGTAGCACAGGTGACACTAAGACACTACTTAGAAAAGTGTTCCTTTGTGAGATCACTGGCAAACTGATGTGTACGTGCAAAGGTGAGGGTAAGAAGCCTTTCCATGAATTTTCCCCATTTCTACCCCCTCCCTGTCTCACTCTCACATCTCATTAAGAATCAGTTCAATCCAGAATTGAGTCTTACTTTATTCATTTATTCATTTCCCCAAAAGAGCTAAGAAAGTGTCTCCACTGTCCTTTCCACTTGCTCATATTGAGTGCCTGACTTACCTTGCAGAAAGGTACAGGAAGTCTAGCCACATTCTATGCCAAATAATACTCACATCTACAAAATATTCACCAGTCATTGTGCATGGTACCCAGATTGGAGTCAACACATAATCTAACAAAAGGAAAGGTCATTCATGGTCAATATCAGGTATAGCAAGCAGAAACTGCAGGACAGGGACCATAACTGATACCTTCACACCTGTGTCTCCAATATCTAGGAGAGACTCTAGCACCAAAGTAAACATTCAATTAATGCATGTTAAGTTGAACTTACTCAAACATGATGACTATCATAACTCTTAATTTTGTAAGAATTACTCCTTTCCCACACATCCACCCACTACCACCACCAACCTGGCCTAATACTTACAATGGCTGAAGTCAGATAATTTACCCAGATGATATCCCAGATTCCACTCTTGTCACAAGTGACTTCTATATTCATGGACAAGCCTACAAACTTCATGGACAAGCCTCATGGACTCAACATGAGGTTGTGTAAACGACCCCCTCCTATTTATACAATGCCATCCCATTTTATTGTATTCTTCTCAGCACCCCATGAGATAGGCTATCTATTTTTCAGGAGAGGGAAACTGAAACTGAAAAATTGGAATCTCCCCAAGGTCCTAAAGATAATAAAGGCAACACTAGGGTATTTGGATTCTGTAACAAATACTGCTTTCACTGAGCGACATCTGTTTCCCCATTTCATCAAATCTTATGGAATCACAAGATACACCTTTTGTAGTGTTAAAGTTTTGGGGAAAACCAGCTTGGATATCAGATTTTCAAATGTCCTGGAAGATCAGGCCAAGGAGCTAATCAGAACAAGTTGAGTGTGCAGCTAAACAAGGACACTCCTTCTTGGAGTGAGCATTGCTTTTATGGCAGTACTTCATAAGAACCATTCCCTTACAACAAAACTGTCAAATCCAGCAACCACAGGCCAGAAACATCCCAGCTGAATCCCACCAAGCTGTTTTCTGATGTACTGTACACACAAATACCAATATTCCCCAGATGTTCTCCATGTAAAACATTTGGTTTGAGACACAGCTCTTCTTTCTCCAAAACTCTTAGATTTGTTTAGCAGAGTCATACAGTTCAGCTAAAATATCCTGGAGCAGACATCTGAGGCCAGCCCTGCTCTGAGGCAAGCAACCCATCTGCATAAAAGATGAACAAGTAAATAAGACAGCCTTCCTCCAAGATTTATGTTCTCTGCATCTTTAAGCAGGTCATAAAAATGCAAGCAATGTTCAGATAATAATGCAAGTTGCTTTCAAGTGTGTTTCTGAGTTCATCTCAGTATTAATCTAAGGATGATGTTCAGAGACTGGATCTGATATGCTCAAGAGATTACTAAATTCTGCTTGCTTTCTCAAAAATAAAAAGTTTAAACATCACCTAGATGACTTAGGTATAGGTGGATTTTTCTTGGTTTTGGTTATCCAAATATCCATCTCCTTTTTTCTAAATCCACTATCCCTGAACCCCACAATCTAGGACACAGGTAAAAGTTGGCGAAATGAGAAATGCACCTCAAATCAAGTGAGCCAGCTAAGCCACATATCAACTGGGTGACCTTGGCCAGCCCAATTTCCTCCAAGATTACTCATCCTATTACATGAGAAAGCAATTTCACTGGATCCACCATCATGGACCACTCAACTGTAAAGACTGTATGAGGAAAGATTCTTTAAATAAGACTCTAGAAAAGTCACCCAAGGAAATGTCACAGAACCCTTGTACCAAACCCCTGCAGATGATCACCCATAGTTTACTACTAATAGTTCTAACAAACTTGGTACAGTAAACCTATTAAAAGGAAGTTGGAAAAAATGGAACCAGAAAGATACTTGAGACAGGCTTAGTGAAAGAATCAAGACATGAAAACTAACTTTACCTTCAGCTTTTCTGTGTCTTGTGGGATTTCATACTGAACACGTGTTATTTTTGCCATAGGAAAAAAGAACTTCATTAAAAATAAAAAAGGAATGAAAGTTGTTGAAGGAAAAGAAAGACAAACTATAATGAGCAGATATGAACACTCCCACATACTTGAGGACCATTTAGGAAAGGACTCCAAGAATTTCAATAAAAGCTTTCGCCTTCAACCTGCTTTGTTTCAAAAAGGCAAGAAAATGTGCCATCCACTTGAGAAAGATTTCCATGAGAAATGGAAATGGCTCAGATTTTAAAAAGTACTGGCCCTTAAATGGGTGAGCTTCAATTACCTTGAAAATATACATATATTTAGAGCTCTCTATTATAATTTACTAGTACATCTGCTTAATCAATGCATCAGATTATGAAACATTTCCATTTCTGTATCTGAGGCCCACAGCAGTTTGAATACTGGGGGCTGTTAGGCTGCTCTCTGCTCTTTCCATACCTTTCTATTAAATTAGCCAACTACCCCCACTCCCACCAGGGCCAGGGCAATTGCTTCCAATATGGCAGCGTCTACAGTCCATGGAACCTCAGCTCCGATAATGCCAGAAAATCGTTGCACAATTGTGACTTCCCCTGTTCTAAGGATAAAAATCCCCAAATTTCAGACTCATATTTATTCTCATCGCTGCCCAGAAAAGATACAATGTAATGAGATAATACATAGAAAATGCCCAGTAGGGTGCCCAGCATACAGTATATGATCCAAAACTACTGGCTGTTCTTATTATTTTAATTATTATTATTATTATTAACAAATAGGCCTTATGGAGAGAAGTATATGAGTAAGAACACTATAAAGACAGCTTTAAAACATGAGGCTGAAAGGACAGTGTCAGAGGGCAAAGTGGGGAAGGGGTTTGGGGAAAAGAAACAGCTGTAGCAGCTTTGGAGAGGCTATTTCAGGTCACCCCATTAAAAGAAGTCCCTCCAAGTGTACTTCTTTATCCCCCAGGGAACTGATTTTGCAGGATGGAACTATTTCTCTGGAATAAACAGATGGACAAAGGTCATTACAACTGGGGCCTACAAAGAAAACAAGCCAGCTGCCGGTTTACGGGCAGCCCATGATGCAACTGAGCAAAAGGTCCCGGCTTAGATCTAATGGGATGGCTTTGGGCACATCAGTCTTCCCTGAAGAAAGCAAAGCATGCAATCCCTATCGGACAGTGAGGAGGTACTGCAGACAGGGATACGGGGGAGGGGAATCTCCTGTCTATGAACAAGGTTCCAGGTCAACCAGCTATTGATGGGGACACCTTCGGGACAGAAAACCCTGGGATCGCTGCAGCCAGCATGCTCTAGCCAGTGACTCTCAACCCTAACAGTGCCTCAGAATGACCTAGGGGTCTTTTTTTTTTTAAGTTGATACCTGGGCCCCCTTTCCAGCAAGTCTCATTTCATTAGCCTGGGGTGGGACCCAGACATCAGTGATTTTTAAAAGCTCCTAAGGTTATTCCAGTGCTCCACCAGGACCGAGAATCACTGATACAGCAGGAAGAGCCCCCAGTGGGGTCAGACAGACCTGAGGTTTTTAGTGCCACCTGAGCAGCTTACGCACTCTTTCTGAGCATCAATTTCTTTAACTGAAAAATGGGAATAATAATTACTACACATCAGAGTTGCTGGGAGGATTGTATGAGATCACCCATGTAAACTGCTCAATTAATGTGTCTTGCAGAAGGCATATAGTATATAGTCAATAAATGTTAAATGCCTCCTCTCCCTTTCACTCTCCTTTTTCAAGGTTTACAACGGGTCAGATCATCTGGGCTGCTCCCAGTTCTGAAAGGGCCTTCCTGCCTTTCTGAGTAGTTTTAACCCTTCCTTAAAAGCAGGACGGACAAGAGTAGAACAGGTTGCTGGATCCACAACCACACACAGAAAACACGCACGCACAAGAACACAAAACACACACACACACAACCCCTACTGGACGAAATAGGCATACGTGACAGCAAAATGATGTAAAAGTTTGAGAGCTACAAGCAGGAAAATGAAGGGAAAGCTAGTTTTTAAGATTTCCTTTGCCTTTCCTGTCTAAAAGACCTGTCTTCAGCGTGACACTCTGTCCAGAAGTCTTACAGTTACTTACCTGTGCCTCCATCTACCCCACTGCAAAGCGGCCACGTCTGTAATACCTCGTGCCCTATACAGGCTGGTGCCTAGTAAGCCCAAGGAAATGTCTGCCAAGTGAATTAACTATGCTCCTTGAGGGCAGGGGCAGGTATTCATAGATCAACAGAGCTCATAATATGGACACCTGCTAATCCCCTAAACTGCATTCGTCAATCCTACGTGAACTTTGATTCTGAGCAGAAAAGGATCAAAAGGCACATTCAGGCATTCGGCATTCAGGAGGCAGCGGCTCTAAGTCCAGTGACTGTCAGCAGCACATCACAGCACGGTTAAACCTGCACACAACCAAGCCAGGCTTCTTGGGTTGAATCCCACCTATGAGTAGTGCAAACTCAAGCAAGTGACTTAATTTGCTCCACCTCAGCTTATTCACCTGTACAATGAGGATACCGAGGTGCATACCTACCGAAGGATGGACTTACGTCAGTGATTTAACCTGCTTAGCCTATCACCCGGCACATGTACTAATCGTTTGCTACCATTATTAGTCCATGGAGGGATAATGGGGAAAGAGGCCTCAAGTTTCAGGCCCAATATAAGAACGCGGGGTCCCTGGACCCTCCATTTATCATAAGAGAAGGTGGGGATTGAAGAAGGTGGAGTGGAGTGTGGCGTGGACTAGCTTCTCACTGCCCGGGGCTGTTTCTCATAGTACAGACTATGGACCTCCCGGCTCATCTTCACCTGAGTTGCTGGGTTAAAATACGTAAGAGCTCCAGGGCTCCCTTCATCCCAGCCCAGCCCTGCTGAGTCAGACCTCCGGGGTGGGTGCCAAGGAAGGCACATTCTAACAGGCACACCCAGGAGATTAACAGGTCCATGCAAATTTAAGAACCATCGGGTCAGAAAAGCTCTTGAACTAGAGGATCCACGTCTGTTTGCTCAGCACCGTATCCTCCAAGGTTTTGCACAACACCTGACACACAGTAGCTCCTCAACAAATATCAGACGAATCCATTCAGTGGCTACAATTCTATAAGTAATCATTCCAATTTTTTTAAGTCCTACTATGTGTCCGGCACAGTCAAAGCATGGCTGAAGCAGAAAGAACATTTTGTTCATTCATTCATTCTAAAAATATTTATAGAGTGTTTAAGATACACCAGGCACTAGAGATTCAGATTAAACATGATGAATGAGGTTGCTGAGAAATGATTTCAGATAGCAGTAAATGTTAGAGAGCTAATAAAGCAATGTGAGGTGTGCACCAGGCTTCTGCCCTCATTAAACTCAGTCGAAAGCTGCGCTGTCCAATAGAACTCTCTATGACAAATAATAGAAATGACCTTTTCCGCACTGCCCAAAGGGAGCCACTAGCACATAGAGCTATCAGGCATTTAAAATGTGGCTAATGGGACCAAGGAATTGAGTTTTTAACTTTATTTAATTGTAATTAATTAATTAATTTTAATTGTATTAGTTGCATGTGTCCAAATGGGGCAATGCAGAGAGATATATGTAAACTGGAGATTGCAACACAAGAAATATGTGCTATGCGGAGGGGAGGGGGTGTTGTATAGTGCACCATGTGCTATCAAATGCCTCTTGCCCAATTACCAGATGCCCCGATGTTCTCTGGCTCTGGGAAATGAAAGAACAAGGTCAGGTACAAGACATTGTACTTGGGCTGGAATTTTTATAGCCCATGATCAGTTGGAAGTGGTATGCAACCCCACCAAGCCTCAGAAACTGCAGTTCAAGAACACACCACCATCTGCAAAACATGCCCACAGCTGCCAAAGAGATCTCTTTCTTCTCCGTCATTGCCTGGATGGTCATTTTGTCCTTAGCTAGAATGTCCCACTGGGCCTGAGACACAAGGGATTTTGTGACATTTCTTCATTTCAAGCGTTAAGTACAAATACAAGCCTCCTAAATTCCACCGGAAAATTGGTTGCTAATCCAAACATTTCATAAAATTAGAACTCATTGTGGGGCTGAAAGGAATTCAGACTGTGTGCGCCACCTCCAGAGAAATGCAAAATATTTTTAATAATTTTTTCCTTCATGAGCTGTTTTAAGAAGCAAGTGCCGCCTCTGCTTGAAGCAAAGGAAGAGTAATGGGAGAGTTTTTGTTTTGTTTGTGGTTTGCAAAAAGCATCACCAGATTTGAAAAAAAAATTTTAAAGGCAAGTAATTCCGCCTGGCTCCCTAATTCCTCAACTAGCAGATAATAAACCTTTCCGATCTCAGCTTCATCTTGCCTTTATAAGACAAATTTTTCTGGAAAATGGGATTTTTTGTGCCGTAATTTTCTTCTCAGGCTTTAGCGCCATAATTTTTATATCCTGAGATTTTGTCAGCATCAGAGATATTGCAATCATTCATTCTTGTATGAATGCATGCACACTGCCAATATCTACTTGGCAGACACTGTGGGATGCACTTGGTACAAATCAATAAGTAAAACCGATAAAAACCCTTGCCCTGGTGGAGCATCCCTTCTAGTGGAGGAGGACAAACCAGGGGGTATTCAGCTACCGCATGTTGAAGCAACTTGGAACAAGACATAAAGACTCACAAAATGTTGAATCTGGAAAGGGCTGGAATGCAAGGCCCAAGAGAGGAGGGACCTTATCAGTCTAACCATGCTGTCACTGTCACACAGAGCAGTGTCTGACACATAACAGGTACTCAATAAATATTCAGGGAATTAATGGATCTTTAAAAAAAAAAATTATTGCCCCAGAGCTCTCATCTTACAAATAAGTTAGTTGAAGCCACAGAAGGGATGTATTTTGCACAAGGTCACACAGCTTAAATTGTGACAATGTTAAGACTAGTACCCAAGTCCCTGGACATTCCCAGACTCATAACACTACATAGCCATTCAACAAATAGGTACTGCATCCTTATCATATGTCAGGCACTGGGAGTACATCAATGAGGAAGGCACAGAAAAATTAGGGTCATGAAACTATGTTACTGAAATTGCTATTTCCACAAGTCTGGAAGACAGCATCTCTGAGCTTTAGGTCTGGGTTTGACAGTGTCTGCCATCCTGCTGTGTAGGTGAAAAGCCAAAGCAGAGGGCTGCAGAAGCTTCCAAGGCTCAGCACTCATGAGGAGAATGGAGCCCAGTGGGCACAACCACAAGCCCTGAAGTCAGACAGCCCACTGCCCTGAATCCTGGCTCTGTGACTTTGGGCAAATCACCTAACCTCTTTAAGCCTCCACTTCCTTGTCTGCAAAATGAATGAAATAATAATACTGGCCACAAGGAGAGAAAGCATGTAGTTAGCAGCACCTGGCACACAGTGACCACTCACTAAATGTTTCCTGCTATTAGGATTCTTAGGCCAAGGCTTCTCCTTTGGCTCTGAGCTTGC
The DNA here is from genome assembly GCF_023851605.1 of Tamandua tetradactyla. Lineage (NCBI taxonomy): Eukaryota > Metazoa > Chordata > Mammalia > Pilosa > Myrmecophagidae > Tamandua > Tamandua tetradactyla. Next base: position 22,621,629 of record NC_135333.1, read on the forward strand.
CTACGTATTCAAGAAGGTAGATATAACTCAGTGGAGATTTCCATCTAATCCCTCTCCTCTCCAGGATTTCTGCTACCAGCTGCTGGCACACCCATGCACACATGTGTTCCCTCCCCAAGCATTCCACTTGATTATGTCTGGGAAACAGATATCAATTAACCAAGAGGAAGATGCAAAGTGAGGTTCTCACTGAAGTGAAAGCATCACTACCCTGGCTTTCCACCCCACCAACGTGGCCAGGGTCTCAGCCCAACAGATGGACCTCCATCGGGATGAGCCCCTTTCCTCCCACCGCTTCTATTAGCTAAGAAATAGCTTGCTCTCAAATCTTCTAAGAACCACATAAGCTAATGTTGGTGCATAAAGGACCACTGAAAGCTTCTTCTCAAGGTTGATTGGCAGCTCCTTTGATACTGAGAAAGTCTTCACTGTATAATGAATGTGTTTGATGTAAAAGGATGAACTTGTGAGAGATTAAAGTGAAAGGATACGACAGGGAATCTGTCTGTCTCCCTAAATGAAGCAGCAGGAAGGGCTAAGCGTGGACTGGAGGGACAGAGCAATTAGAAATGATGAGTTAGATGCACATTCTAGAACAAAGAAGTGGATGAGATCCGTGGGGGCAGAGGTTGCATCTTATTCTCTGCTGTCTCCCTAATGCCTGGCAAAGAGAAGGAGCTCACCAAATACTGGAATAAAATATTTTTAAGCCTGCTACCTGGAAGAGGCAGAAGGAATGCCTGAGAAAAACATGACAGATATTTCTAGTCCTTGAAGAGCTGTCAAGGGTCATAGTTAAGAGCTCAGACAGACAAAGGGTTTCATTCCTGCCTTCCTCAAGGTCCAATTAGTGTGGCTCTTGGACCATCTGCTGTAGAGTTCCCTCTCCTGTAAAGTGGGGTGACAACAGTATCTGTGCCATAGGATGGTTCTAAGGACCCAGTGAGATAATGCTTGCAACACACACAGCACAGGTCCTGGCAAATATAAGGAGCTCAGTAAGTGTTCATGTGTTTATCTTTAACAGTAGACATGAGAGTCAAGTCTTTCTTTTAAGTGAGGGGAAAAACACTCCTTCCCATAAGGCGAGGGTCTCCCTCAGTCTTTTACTCATTCGTACGTTCTTGCCTTGAGTTCATCTGTCATCCAAGATCAAGTGAGCTCTTCCTTGATGCACAACCCAGGGTAGAGGCAGCCATGGGGTCCTGGCCACACTGGGAACAAAAGTAAAGCAATCCCTTCCTTTGACTCTAAGTATCTAAGCAGTGAGCAAAGATACTTCCAAGCAACCCAGCAGAACATGAACTTGTCCACCTGTGAATCCCAAATAATACAGTTCATATTTCTTGAGAACCAGCTACTGTTCTCAGCCCAGTCCACACATGTGTAACCCGACAATCTCAGAAGCAGCTTCCACTGTTATCCCATTTTACACATGAGGAAACTGGCAGGTCTTTTGAAGGTGAGCATTTAATGTCTCGCACAGAGTCTAATTCAGAACCCGCCTCGTAGTCAGCTTAAGTAAGTGCCACCTACATGGAGCTGAGAGGGAATGCATTCAAGGGGGCCTCCCCAGCACAGGTTGACGCTCTCAGGAAGGGAGCCTCTCCAGTATATGTTAACAAAGCCTGCACCAAACCATCCCAAAGGGGTTTGAGAACTGAAGATACTTCCCTTTCCCCACAACAAGGAGTTCTTCTGCCAAAAACCAGGCAACAGGAAATGAAGTCTCCATGTCACCCATTCCATTCCAATAATCCTAGGATTCTCTTCCTATGAGCTGGCTAGAAACTTTAAGGATGTTTTGTCTGAGCCCCTCCATTTATAAGTGAACAAAGAGGGTTCAGCACGGGGACACCTAGTCTCAGCACTGCCAAGGCTCAAAGATGGCCAAGAAAGATCCCATCCTCCTTGCTTCCAGAGGACTTCCTCCAGGAATAACATTTTAGACTATCCATTGTGCCCTGCAATTTCTAAGAACTCAATGAACAGCTCATTGACCCTCACAGTCACTCCCATTTCACAGATGAGGAAACTGAGGCACAACTGGCTTTCTTGAGGTTACATAAGAGGTTAGAGGTGGGGTCTCGAACCCAGGCAATCTGGCGCCACAGGTCAGTCACTCTGGTGGTCAACACACAAGCTGCCTCTTAGATTCATAGAATGGATCATCCACTTCCATCCACCACTGTTATCCCATTTTACAGTCTGTAAAAGACAGGAATGTGTATGTCTTTTGGCCATTGGGGCCAATCATGCACAAGCCGAGCCCAATACACAGTAAAATGACAACAGCTGGGAAGGATTTGTCCTAACCTGGTGTAATCAGCTGCCTTTGTGCCCTCTGAGCCACATCAATATTAGGAGTTTGACACAGGCAGAAGGAAATTGGACCCCTTTAGGAGATACTAATAGAAAAAAGCAGCTACTTTTTTCCTGGGATTTTGCCTTTCAGCCAAATAGATTAAACTTGAACCCTGAGCGACTTAAACAACACCATCCCCTCCCTTTACAGGAAAGGGGCTAAACCTACCACAGCTTCCTCTTAGCTCCATCCCCCTGGAAATCTCATCCTGGCTCTCAATATCTCTTATGAATGTAAATAAAAAGGAATTCTTTTCTCAAGTTTAAAAGGCAAATCATGGGTTTTTTTTTTCCAGTTATACATTAACTCCGCACTCCAGCAGGTTTACAATTTTTAAAGTGCTTCATTTACAACTCTGGGAGAAATGTTTTGAAAAGCTTGCAAATGCATTTTGCCTCTAAGACTTGCACGCTCTGCAGAGACGAACACCAGGGCTTCTCAGATGGGGAGCTGGAAGCATTAAAGGAAGACGGAAAAGTGTGGGTGGAGTCCAAGGAGACTGCAGAACTCCAAGGAACCGCCGGGAGTAGCCGCCAGGGGTGAAGAATATGTCCTGGGTGGGCTGGATTCTCCTTCTCCCCAGCAGCAGTGAGGGCTGCAATGCTGGCTCTCACAAAGTGGTGAGGAGAGGGGTGATGGAGAAAAAGAAGAGGACAGACCCCGAGGGGCCTGCCTGCTGCCTACTGCCTTCACAGAACCCTCCCTTCTTGGGATTACTGGTGCATTCTTCATGCAGTTGTTCATTCATTCATTCATTCATTCATTCCTACTTATGAGCACCTACTATATACCTGGCATTGGACTACAGGCCAGGATATATTGCAAATATGACTATCACCCCTACTTGCCTTCCAATGGGGGAGGAAAGGGAGGGAGAGCCCAGACAAACAAACAAATCCTCACTGTTTACTCGCTCTAAAGGAAAGGCGATCTAGGAATAAGGAAATGGGAGTTTAGAGATCCCGGCAGGGGCCTGGAAGGACATAGCAAATTCAAAATTTAATCTCCACGCAATCCACAAAAGAGTTTTAAGCAGGGAGAGCCACGATCCAAGATAAGATGGGTACCTGTACTCTAAGCTACTGCCTCTCACCGAAATAAAAATAATAGCTCTCATTTGGAAGCTTCCAAATCTTATTTCTCATAGTAAGCCCACTCGGTAGGATATTGGTAAGCCCCATTTTTCTAGATGAGAAAACAGATGTTCGAATAAAATGTGCAGCTAGTTACTGAGGAACAGGAGAGGATTTGAATCCAAATCTGTCTGATTCGACAGCCGTGATTTTTCCCTCTATCCTTCCTTTATCTAATGTTTTGCGCTGTCGCTGGATTATTCCAGATGTATTAGTCACATACTCCCAACTAAGTTCTAGGTTTCTCAATGGCAGGACTTGTCATAGTCTCCTAAAACCTCCCACAGCCCTGGGCACATTAGAAAGTGTTCATTAAATATATCTGCTCCATTGCTAGATATGTGTGCTATCAATATGTGCCGGGTCTTTCTTCTGGTGAATCACTGGCCACAGAGCAGTGACAAGCAGTAGCTAGTTAAAAAAAAAAAAAAAAAAAAAAAAAGATGAAAGCTACCACAAGGCTGCCCCACAGGAGTACTAGACACCCAGTTTGGGGGGCAAGTGGATGGCATCCAGTCCACACCACTCTCACTGAGCCACAAGTCTGGGAGACTGCTTCAGGCTGGGAAGGGAGCCTTTCTCCAAAGTTCCACAAAGGTGCCTTTTATACTAGCAAGGGTCCTGGCTGTATTTATTGAGCTCCTACTCTATGCCAAGCACTAGGCTACATCATCCCCCTGAGCCTTCTCAACAATCCCATGAAATAAGAACTGTTTTGAAGCTCATTTTCTACATTTAAGAAAACAGAGGTTAAAAGGAGATTAGTAGGGGTGCACAGGTGGTTCGGTGGTAGAATGCTTGCCTTCCAAGTCATCGAACCTGGGTTCGATTTCCTGACCATGCATCAAAAACAAAAAACAAAAAAAAAAGGAGATTAGTAACTAGCACAAGGTTGCACAGCTGTTAGAGATGGGATGGAATACAGACCCAAGCAGGCAGGCTTCAGGGCTCACACTCTTGACCATGGCTCACAGGATATTGCCTTCTACTTCTTAAACGAAATGAGTGTGAGAGTTCTGTGGGCCCACAGGTGGGAATCTCGGAGGCCTGCTAACCAGCTTCCATCCTGCTTCCGAACCACCACTCCATGCCCCAGTTTTTTTTTAATTACTGTTTTTTTGAGATACAATTCACATACCATACAACTCCCCATTTAAAATGTACAATTCAATGGTTTTTAGCCTATTCACAGAGTTGTGCAATCGTCTTCACAATCAATTTTAAAACATTTTCATCACAAACCCTATACTCGTTAGCAGTCACTCCCCACTTTCCCCCAACCCACCCAGCCCTAGGCAACTGCTAATCTACTTTCTGTATCTATGGATTTGTCTATTCTGGATACTTCCTATAAATGGAATCATATGATATGTGGCCTTTTGTGTCTGGCTTCTTTCACTTAGCAGAATGCTTTCAAGGTTCATTCATATTGTAGCCTATATCAGGCTTTCGTTTATTTTCATTGTCAAATAGTATTCCATAAATAGTATGTACACATTCCATCAAACTATGGAATAAATAAAGTATTCCATAGATAATAGTCCATAAATAAAATGGATATCCCACATCTTATTTGCCCATTCCTCCACTGATGGGCATCTGGGTAGTTTCCACTTTGGGGCTATTATGAAGAATGCTGCAATGAGCATCCGTGTTCATGTTTTTGTGCAAACATATGCTTGCATTTCTCTTAAGTATATACCTAGGAGTGGAATTGACAATCTCGGTTTCAACATGCAGTTAAAAGTTTACCGAAGAGCCGGGCCATGAATTCAACATCTGGCTGCTGCTGGGCCATTTCCAGGGAATTTTATCAATAGAGCCAGACCCCACTCACGGGTGGATCATCTGGCCTGGCCCCTCCTGTTCCGGGGTCTGGGATCTTCTCATTCCTGCACTGTATACTGTCATCTGGGCCAGCACGATGATAAATGCATTCTGCTTTGAAGCAGATACTTCACAAATCATAACTTACAGATGCTCCAGGACTTTCATGTGGGTAAGACAAATGAGACTTATGCTGTCTGACTCTGGAGCCACTGAGGACAGGAAGCCACAGCCAGGAACCCAACAAGCCTGGATGTATGTCTCTCCCTAATGAACGGGTGAGCAAATGTAACAGAAAGGAATTTGAGGAGGGAAGGGTCTGCTGTCCTTGCAGAGTCTGCTACATAACCTGCCATTCATTTCCAGCAATTTTCTTTTCTTTCCACTGAATCTGAGAGCTCCTAGAGGTCAGGGACAATAGCCAATGGCCTCTACAACTCCCAAGATATTCACTTACTCAACTTATTCACTTTGGTTATATCCTGCGAGCCTTTGTTGAGGACCTACTATGTGGCTAGCACCAGGCAAGGTGCTGGCAGTAAGAGGCAATATGGGATGGATTCAAGATGGTTAACAGGGCTTAACCGAAAAGATACCCCAACTCAACTCCCATCTCCTACTGCTTCCCAAAAGGAGGTGAGATTCAAGACATCCAGGTGTGGCATGGTGTCTGCAGTCAGGAAGTGAACAAACTAACCCCTCCAGAGAGCTCCAGGGACACAGGGTCTCATGCTGCTCAGGGGAACAAAGGGCTCAGTGTGTGTCCAAGTGGAGAGCTTCCTGACCAGATTCATTCAAATTCACTCAGGGACCAACAAGAAGATAATTGGTCAGAAGCAGACACGTCTCTTCTTAGCGTCCACAACTCGGCTTCTAATCCTTATCTTCACATACCTCAACTCCTGTGAAAACCTCTTAGCTGGTGTCCCTGCTACAAGTCAGCATGCTGGACAGATGGGATCAAAGCCCCACTGTGTTCAGAACCAACTTAGCAGCGCCCAGGATCAGCAAAAGGGAGGGTTAAGGTCAAAGTCTATGCCTTCACACTGCCTGGGTCCACATCTTGACTCTGCTGTTGTATGTGACCTTGGACCCGCTACTTCAAAGTACATGTGACTCAGTTTCTTCATCTGAAAACGGGATAATAGCACGACTGCTATAAGGGTTAAATCAGTTAATATGTTTCCTGCTTGTTAGAAGCACTCACTAAGTATAAGCAATAATCTTATTATTATTACCTCTGTCCCAATCGCCTCTTACCAATCTGTCTCCCACTGCATCCCAACACGAACCCTGCCTTGCAAGCACCTGGCCTGCTCACTGTTCCCCAAACACACAAGAAGCAATGCCCTGGAACCGGCTCCGGGCCTGCAGAGCCCCACATTTCAGTCTTCTCAAATTCAGATCAAGGGTCGGTTAGCCAGAGGAGAAGCTCCCTCTGTAACCCTTCCTAAAGAGCAGCAAGAAACCACCAGGAAAAGAATCTCCTGATGGCTGATCTTCTGGCACCATAAGTGAATGGACCAAGCCCATATCCAGACGTCTCCAGCTGGGCAACAGCAAGCTGGGCTTGATGGACACTTTCTAACTGGACAACCTTCAGCAAGTTACTTAACCTCACAAAGTGTCAGCTTTCCCATCTGTAAAATGGGTCGAACTAGAGTGTACACCTCGCAGGGTTGTTAAATGAGAGCAAACATCCATAAAGCACTTAGCACAGCATGTCACACCCCAAGCTCTCAAAAATGTCAGCTGTTAGTAAATGATGGTAGCCACAGGGGTCAGGAGAGGGGGGTTGTCCCTTTCGGGGATCCAACTCAGTTGGATTAACTAAGTTTCAATGAACTATATGCCACCTTGAAAATCATCTGAAATAATTGAGTCCTTGAAAGAAGAGGAGCCCAAGGCCCAAGAACTGCTCACACCGTCTCCTCCCACAGACTACACACTCTTGGGTCTTACTTATCTCTATATGCCATCATTTAACACAACCAGTAACAAATGCCAGGTGGTGATAAATCTTTGTTGAACTGAACAGAATTAGTCCAGTATTTGGAAGTACACTTCATCTTTGCTACTAGAATGTAAGTTCTTTCTCTAGTGAAGATGTACTAAATATCAACCTGGAAATCAGGTTTCTAGACCCAGCTCAGTACTTTCGAGCTGCACAACCGCAGAAAAGTTATTTAACACTTTTGTGCCTTATTTTTCCCACCTCTGGGATGATAAGTTTGGGTCATATGTTCGCCGAGGATCCTTTCATTCTAAATCCAGATTTGAGCCTGATGTGCCCACATGGCTCCTGGCCCAGCAGCCCAGCTGACTCATTTACCTCCCTGATCCCCAATATTCCAGCACAAAAGCTATGAATAACATTTGGCTGGTGCTTAAAACACCCCTATTTCTTCAGATCCCTTCAGAGGCAGCCCTAGGGGCATGTGGTACCCATCCATCCTGCCTCTTCCATCCCAGACCCCTCCCAAAGAGCAGTGCTGTCCACAAGAGATAACGTGGCTATCTCAAGAGAGAAAGGTGAACTTGGCCTTTGGAAGGGAGGTGATTGCATGACACCTCTCCCCAGAAAGTTGTTTGTTTTGTTTTTGTTTTTTGGCAGCCTGAAGGCCCAGGAAGTTTGTCTCAAACAAAACAAGCCTTATCATGACACAGGGGCTCACCCCACCGCCATGCTCAAAATTGTATCAAAACAAAAGTTGTGCAATAGACAAAGTCCAAATTCAAGACCTTAGAAATGTGTTCAGTTCCCATCTGAATCTGGATGCTTGTCTCAGCTTCCTGGGGGTGCATCTCCCAAATTATCCTAGCATGCACTTAATTACCCTAAAAAGTTGATTATTCCCCCTTCTGCTCTCTGTGGGATACAAGGCCAAGTGTCAAACATATCTGATGTCTTAAAATTTAAATGGAAGTCTAAATGAGATGAAGAAACAAAATCTGCTCAAAGAGGGACTAAATTGGCTAATTTCCCCTCTTGAAGCTTTGCAAAGATTATTTTATTCGAGTCTCAAAAGTCCATGAAATGAGGCTATAAACAGCCCCATTTTACAGATGAGCAAGCTGATGTTTCAAAAAGTTACAGAGTGTGTTCAAGATCAAGGCTAGGAAGGGTAAGTGAAGGATGCGAATGTCAGCTGGGGTTCTTAGCCCTTCCGCAAGAGTGCCTCCTTATTGGGTTGTTAATCTCTGGAACAAGCCACTGTTAGTCTTTGTCTCGTGAACATGCTCAAGCAATGCCTGCAAAACCACATTTGGGACTGAAGAGGGTAAGACTCCTGGATCTCGCAGAGGACCGCACCCGCTGAGCCCAAGCTTCTGATGTGCAACTGTCTTCAGAGCTGCCTTTCACGGAATATCAACAGTGATGTTTTGTGTTGTGTTTTGTTTTGCTTGTGCAGAAAGCTCTGCCAGATGTGCAGTTAAAAGCCACAACATTATCATTTTTAGAAACATCTACCATCCCTGAGGGGGGCCACTGCTTTGATTTCACAGCATCTCAAGCAGTCTGATGCCCACCCAGCCAAAACTTGAGGCACTTGCACAGGGAAACCGGGGCTAAGGCCACGTGGCCCCTTTTGAGAGATGCTATAAAGAGGACTGTACAAATGAAAATCAAACATTACTTCAGGACTCTACTCAAAGATCAAAAAGATAGGCAGACCACACCCTCTAAATTTCCCTCTACTGTACCTCAAAAGCAAGGTGGGAATGTTTACTGCATCATCAGAACCAGAAGACAACTCCAAGCTCATACTTTATATGAAAATGTCTTGCTGCTCTTGACAGATTCTGAGTCACCAGTACTGTAGGGGCAAGAACAGCTTACTGACCAATTATTGTTTTGTTTCATTTTCTGTTTTCATCTAGGCAAGGGGAATTTTCCACCTGACAATTTCCATTTCTCACTGAAGTCCTTCCACCATCTGTGAGCAATGGGCCCAGCAGGGGCAGGACTCAGGGCCAAGGAGGGCTTTCCTTCCCCGAACCTCAGTTTTCCCATCTGTTTTATGCAAGGTGTGTCATCCAGATGATCTCACGAACCTTCTACGGTTATCTGCTGAGCAGAAGCAGCCCCCTGAAGAAACGAAGCAGGTTGGGGATTGCCAGTGTCTGGACCTGGATCTGCTGCCAAATTTCAAAATCTTTACATAATTTCAGAGTAAAATAAGTGATTTAACTGAAATTAATAGCACAATGGGAACCTGAACTGGGGCTGGACAATACCAGCACTGTGGCTCAAATTTTGCCTGTGAGAAATGAGCCTCCTCTGTTCTCAAGGCGCCTCCTAGCGGCCATTCGACTAAATCCTGACGGAATGTTCAGCATTTCTGCATATAGAGACACCCACCAAAAGAGAAAGGCTCCCACTTACTGATGATGCAAGTCCCTTTCACCTAACCTAGGCCGGGAATCAGATGGCTGGAAGAACGCGTGGCAGGAAGGCCCAGTAAAGCTTGGAAAGAAGTCTACCATAAGAAAAGGTTTCATGTTTCCCAACAGTTTGAAGCAGCTCCCCAGCATTTAGGCATTTTGTGTCCCCTCACAAAATACAGGACACACCCTTACAACTCAAGCCCTCACATGCTCATAATCTCAACTTGCAGCTTGGAACTGGACCTATCTGTTTTTCAATACTCCTCTTTCCAACTTCCCTGTGTGATTCTTCAACAACTATTAAGTCTGCGGGACCAAGGAGCTAAGCTTAGCTTTTGCTTATTCAACATTCAGCCTGGGGATTACCACTGCAGAAGAAAAGTATGAATGAAGTGCGTTTTTCCTAGCCTCTTCTTCTACACATCTGAAAGAGCGATCATCAAAGAGCATCTTTATAACCCAGCTCCTCTTTAACACTTTCAACCTACAAAAATAGAACCTGCCCAGAGTGAGTTCTCAAATACTTGCTTGATGTAGAATTTATGACAGAAACAGCTTCAAAATGTATAATGCACATCTCAAATTTCCAAATAACTGATAACTGACTTTTTAAAAAGCTATCGGAAAAAGTTGTATAAACCCAGTGAAGCTGAGAAATGAGATTATTCAAATCACTCAAGCCCCCTGATACATTCAGATATTTTTGAATTTGGGAGCTGAAATTTGCTAGTGGTGTCTCATTTTTTCCTTATCACTGTCCCCGTACAAATGCAAAAGAAAACTGTCAACATCACCTACCACTTTATTCAACATTTCATTTCACTTTTTTCCCTGGGGCCATTTATAAGCACCCCTGGGCCCCAAAACTCCGCCAAAGTGCACACAAGGAGTCCTATAATCAGTTCCTTACTTTTTTCCTTAAATCGATTATAATACATCTGATCTGCTTCAAATCAAAGAGACATGTTAATTTTCTGCCACACACCACACAAAATCTTTCTGCAACAGTCAGTCACTTTGAACCCAACCCTCTAGCCACAACCAGTATGAATTTCAATAGTCTGTTCCACAGAAAGGAAAATGACAATGAACCAAGGCTGGGACAGTGCAGAGAGACTCCAGGGCATTTAAAGTGCTCCTTGGGTCTGTGCAAATGGTGCTGGGACCCTGGCAGGGTCTCAACTGTCACAGGGGACGGGAGCACTGGTCAGACCCTTTAAGGATTTGTAGCCCTGCAGGAGGCACCTGAAATACAATGAATGCTGCAACTGGGCGTCGATGTGGCTGCCCATGCCCACTGGCATTTCAGTCCTTCAGAAGTCACAATGCAAACTGTCAAGCTTGGAGCAGCCTTTATTTTTTGCTCCGTAGCTCTTTCTCTTAAGGAAAACATACACACACACACAAGTACAGGACCGCTCTCCCTTACTGCAGCAACAGCATGTGGGCGCCTGGGAGTCCGAGTGAAAGGATGCGCAGGAGACTGCATTCACCTATAAGACATGGGGACTTGGCACCAGCTCTGAGATGAGGATGAAAGCCTGTCTGGAATCGGAGAAATAAGGCATTCCAGGGCATAGTCTGAATGCGTGCAGGCCGGGGAGACCCTAATGTTCCCGCCGCTGCAAAGCGTTTGCAAATCATAAACACTACTTTGCTGTTGGAATATATATATATATATATATCCCCAAATACATGTATATATTACATACAGGCTGTAACAAGTGTTTCAGGAGAGAGACAAACCTGAGTCACAGGGTGCTGGGGAGAGTGAGGAGTCTGTCTGGGAAGTCCCGGGGAACCCCTTTCCCACAAAGAAGGAACAGACCCCCGCCCCGCGCGTGTTTAGCCGGGCGTCCCCGGGGATTTCCTCACTCACCACTCTGCCCGAAAACCTCTCGGTGGCCCTCTTGACTTTGCCATAAGTGCCTTTGCCCAGGGTCTCCTGCAGCTCGTAGCGGTGCTTCAAGTTGTGCTTGTGGTGATGCCGCTTCACCCCATGCGGCTTCCTGGGCTCCGACGCAGCCGCCGCCGCTGCCGCTGGAGCCGCGATGGTCCCCGTCGCCGCCTCGGGGGAAGAACCCGGCGCCCCTGACCCCAAGCTCGGGCCGTCCCCGGCCGCGGGCGCAGCTGCCCCCTCCATATCCAAACGCGGGGCGGGCCGGGCTGGAGAGGGTAGGACCGCGGCGCAGCGCTCAGGTTGTCGGGGTCCCCTCCGAGGGAAGCCGGGGTGCGCTCAAGGTGGCCCCCGAAGCATGAAGCAGGCGGCCGGGATCCCGCTTGGGCTGCGGCTGGGTCACTGGCGGCGGCCGGGGCTGCACATCTGGCGCCCCCGGCGCGCACAGTCCGCGCACCGCCCACCGGCCGCGGCGAGCTGCAGAGCGTCGGGCGAGGTGGCGGTGGTTGCAGGGGAGGCGGTGGTGTTTGCAGAAGGGAGGGGAGAGGGGTGGCTCCGAGCGCAGGAGGGGGAGTGTTATGTGGGGCGCCGCGCCCCCCAACCCCTCCCCGGGGGGACGGGCAGACGGGGCGGGAACAGGGGCGGTGCACACGCTCAGCCCCAGGGAGGGGGAGCTAGGGGCGGCGTGGCCGGGGCTTTCCCCACCTCCAAGCCGCCGGCCGGGGCTTTGGGCCGGCCCGAGTTGAAAGGGGGATGGGTGCGTGCTGGGACTCGCCCTTTGTGCCGCGCGGGTTAGGCCAGGAGGCTTTGTCCTCGTTCGGCTGGAATAGGGGCCAGGGGTTCTAAACCTCAGCGCCCCCTGCCCGGGCGCCCCGCAGCTCGCCCGCCGCCGTGGCTATCGCGGGCCGGCTGCCGCCTCCTGCTCCGGCCGCTCGGCCTTCCTTCCTACTAGCACCGGGGCCGAGCCCCGGGGCCGGTAAAGCGAGAGCGCCCTGAACCGAGGGCCAACGGGGAGCGCTCGCGACCCGGTGCGGGGAGCCACAGGCCTGGGCGTCCGTTCATTTTTGGTTAGGTTTTGCCGCGGCCCCAGGCCGGAGATAGGGGAGAGGTTGGGGGCAGGGAAGTAGGGTAGGTGTTGGGTTACAGGCGGTGAGTCACGGCACCCGCCTCCCGCCGCAGCGCGCACCCTCTCCCGCCCAGCTAAGGCTGGCACGCCGGCCCCCACCTTCGGCTGGGGAAGGGCCGCGCCCGCCCGCGGCAGCTGAGCGCCCGGGAGAACCTCAGGAAGGGCGCTTGGGCCTGGGTCCCGGCGCCCTCCCCAAGGAAGGGAGGAGTCGGGGAGGAGGGGACAAGCAGGAACCGCACCCCGGGCCTGCAGCCGAATGCAGGTCGTCTGGCACCATCCGGGACTCCAAAGAGGGCTGCCGCCTGGGAGGGGAGGAGAGTTGGGGATATGGAAGAGATGGGCGCTGGAGGCGCTCACCCTGCCGGCTCACGGAGGCCTTCATCGAAGGTGGGCAAACATGGGACTTTGGATCTGGGCCCGGGGCCTGCTGAGCAAGAGGCGGGTGGCAAGCCTCTCGGCCCTTCGGAGGGCCAGTCCTGACTATGGTAATAACGACCGTATCCCACAAGCTGATGAGACAGAAAGAGCCTCCAAACGCGGCGAGGCTGCCCCCGTTCTCCTAAGAAGAGGCAAGAAAAAATAAGGCAGAATTTAAAAAGGCTCTAGGGATTTTTTATAGATATAGATATAAATGGTGCGGTATACCAGTCTGGGCTAAGAAGGGGAAGATATGAAAAGTGTTCGGTGCGTACTTTAAATTACTTCTGAGGTTCTTTCCCTTTTAACCTTTGAATCGTTGAGCTTTTTCTCCAGCATCTCAGGTTCGCCCCTTCCTCTGTGTCGCCGCATCCCTGCTGTCTTCACTCCTGTCTGTCCCTTATCACCTTACTCCGAACTCCTGCAAAGGACTTTCTCCTGCACCCACCCTCACCCCCGCCAGAATAATGGCCATGAAACATCCCCCTCATTATATTTTTTTTACAGGTAGCTTCTTCCACATTCTGGCTTTTGGTACTCTTGTCTGGCCAAGCTTTCCTTCTGCTAATGCTTGACATAAATCCCTCTATCCCTTTCTGCCTTCCCCAGGCCCACATTGGCTATTGCATAATACAAAACACAAAGGCTATATTTATTCAATTCCTGTTCTGTTCAACACATTTGCAGGGCCTCCCTGCCCCCATCCTGAAACATGCCTTTATACAAAGCCTGTAAACATGGTGCTTGTAGGTTAGTGTCAGAACAAGTGACTGGAGGCTTGAGTGCTGGCTTCACAGTAGATTGGCTGTGTGTCTTTGGTCAGATAATCTCCCTGAGCTTTGCTTTCCTCATCTTAAAATATACCTTAGAGAGTTTGTCTGTCTTACAGATAGATTGTATCTATAGTGGTAATTAAAACTTTGCCAAATATTTTCTGATTCTTTCACTCCCCTGGGTAGCAATCCACTCCCCCATCCTCTTGAAGTAAGATGTGGCCATGCAACTTGCATAAAACAATGAAATGAAAGCAAAAGTAATACGTGTTGCTTCTGGGTGGAAATTTTAAGAGACAGAGAGCAAATTATCATGTTCGCTTTTTCCTGCCTTGACAATTATGGCAGTACAGAGATGGAACTTCCCCAGTCCTGGGTCCCTCTGTAAAGATGGCAGAAGAGCCCCAGTCAACCTGCACTGAAAAGTTGCATGAGTGAATATTAAATCACTGAGATTTAGGGGGGTTGTTTGTTACAGCAGCATAACCTAGTTTATTCTGACTGATAGTGTTGTACCCAAGTGCTTGGGACATAATCAGAACTTATTAAATAAATAGCACCTGCTATATTGTCAGTTTTGTCTTAGGTAATCTCCATATGCTATCTAAACTGCCTCCCCCCACACACACACAGCTCTGTGAGATAGTTGCTCTCAATTTTCATTTGAGGAAACCATATCAGAAAGGTTAAGTAATTTGCCTGAAATCACACATTTTGTAAATAGTGAAGCCAGGATTTAAATCCAACCTGTCCAGTTACAAAGTCCATGCTCTTCCCCTCCACATAGGCAGTGCTACCTCTCCTTAAATGGGAAGGATGGAAAACACCCAGGACAATGCTTGGCACATACTCATGCCCAAGCTCTGGGAGTTGCTCTCCAGACCAAATTCCTATAGCATTTATAATTTGAACCACACTTCAACACAATGTTATCGTGCATCGTGTGCAAGTGTTTTCACACATACAAAGCATTTCCTCCAACAAGGTCTAAGGCTGCTTGATTAAGAACTGGCATTCTAGAGCCAGGCTGCTGGGTTTTAATCCCTGTGCCACCAGTTACCACCTAGGATGATCTTGGGCAATTCTTTTCTTCTCTATACCTCAGTCCTCTCTTCTGCAAAGTGGCAGTGGTAACCATATGTCTGATGAGTTGGTATGTGAATTCAGGGGTGTAATATATGTAGTCAGTAAATCATAGCTATTGACATTATACTTATTTTTCCTCTCCCACGGCTCCCACTACAGTTCTGTGCAATTACAAGTGGTGTAAGCATACCGCTTGATTAGACTCTGATTTCTTGCTTGGTGCTAGATACAGGACAATGTTGCTATATCTGCAGTTAGAAGTAGGACATCCACACTAACCCACAGCTTATATTTACATTAGTTTCATTACTTGTTCTTTATTATACTTTTTCATTACTTGTTCTTTATTACACTTTCTGTTATCAAAGCAACTTAAAATACTAGGTATGTTTATTTTTATAGAGAAATCTTTGTTCAGAAAACAGCAATATCAGCTATCATTTATCATATCAATACCAACTGTGTAACAGGGTCTTTCTAAGAACAGCTATGATCACTATAAAACTGCAAGTTGGATGTCATATATCATGATTCCCCTTTAACTGTTGAGAAAACTGAGTTTCAAAGATGTTAAGTTGCCTGTGATCAGACAGCAACTGCCTGAGTCAGGATTGGAACTCTATCCTGACCCTGAGACTTTGCTCCCACCCTTTTTCTCAGCTGCCTGACATCACAATTCACATCAATCAATGCCTGTCCTTTGGTTGATATTTTTCTTCCATTTTTCTAGAATAAGGTACTAGGAAGTTACCTTGTGAAATTTCTAACCTAATCATCTCATGGACATCTGCATTAAATACAAGATAAAAAGGCCTCTTATTCTTTGCTGTCTGCAAAAATTCATGCCCTCTTTCCATAGGGAAGGGCAGCAAGCTATTCAGCCATAGATTTATTTCCCAGCCTCGTTGGCATTCAAATGTTGCCATGTGATTAGTTCTCCATAATGGGATATGAGCCAAAGTAAAGGGTGTTACTTCCAAACCAGAGTATTTTAAAAGTGGGTATGCCTTCCCTACTTGGCCTAGCTGGAGACAGGACATTGAGGGCCCATAAGATGGGGGAGCCACAGGATAAAATGAAGCCTGAGGAGTAAAGCCCCTTCTGGCTGGGAATCTTTGCCTTAAACTATAACTGAGCTATAAACTTCAATTATGGTAGGCCCTGAAAATTAGAGGGTTTATTTGTTATAGCAGCTAGTATTGCCTTCACTAATACATATCGTTTACATTAGATCTGTATTTACACATAAAAGGCAAAATGGAAGATTATAAAAGCCATCGAATGTTTGGACCCAAAATGCCTCTTTTCTATTCTGTCTACTTGCTCATTCTACAAGAAAGCAGATTATTTGGGACTTGGGTTTTTCCTTTAATTTTTCCTGTGTTACATGCCTCAGAGATCAAATAAGAGAAGTATTCAACATTCATAAAACAGCAAGAAACAAACTTACTGTGCAAACATACTTATTTTTCCACTACACACCAGATATCTGGGGCTGAGAATGCGGTTGGGATAAATAAGAAAAGCATGATCCCATCTTTCTGAAGCTTCCAGTTTGTGGGTAGAAATATAAATGGGCAGAATTCAACTGATCTCCAGCCACCAAACCTCGTGGGACAACCCAGGCTATCTGAATGTTGAATAGATAACTAAAATTAAAGCAAAAGTTTACTCACAAATAAGACAGAAAGCTGTGGTCCTCCCCTGCTCAGTGGCTGAAAGATTGTTACAATGTTGATTAAGAACATAAATTCCAGAGGCAAAATCAGCTGAGTTCTACTCCTAGCTCTACTACTTCCTAGCAGTGTGATCTTGGGCAATTTCCTTTTTGTTTCTCAGTTTTCTCATCTGTAAAAACAGATAATACCTACCTCAAAGGGTTTTTCTGAGAATTGAATGAGTTAATGCAAAAAAGAATAAAATCACTAAGAACAGCATGAGATGGGTAACAGCACTCAGTCAATGTTGTCCATTAATATTATATGCCTCCTTTCTACTGGTTTTATATGTTGTTTACAAAGGAATACAAGTTGTGATACATTGAATTAGGTATCCCAGAAAAAAGGAAGAAAAAAATTTTGTTCTTAATCCAGTCCTGTGGGTATAAACCCATTGTAAATAGCACCTTTTGAAGATGTCATTTTTAAAGTGTGGCCATTTGAATGAGGTTGGACCTTGATCCTGTTATTACTGGAGGTTTTGTGAAGAGAAAGCCATATAGAGAAGCCAGAAGCTGGGACCTGGGGGAGAAAGAAGAGGACATGGCCATGTGACAGGAAAGCAAAGGAACCCCAAGGGTTTCCAGCCTCCAGGATGCCTTCCACCATGGGCGGAAGCAAGTCTTCCAGCCTCTGAAACCATAGAACAATAAATCCCCTTTGCTTAAGCCGCCCCGTCGTGGGATATTTGTATAGCAGCCTGGAAACTAAGACACAAGGGAAGAACTTTTCATGGGGGTTGATAGATGAAATCAAGAAACAGATCAGTGGATGTTAAAGGATTCAGTTGAAATAATCCAGATCAAGAGTTTATTTCAATTTATTATCCACTTCCCGATTGAGGAAAGTAGGATTTGGGGGGGAAGAGTGTCAGTTTGGATGCCCAACTAGTATGGGGACAACCAACAGAAAAGGAGACAGGATTTCTAGCCCCTCAGGCAACTGCCTTCCTCACTTGGTGGTATGATGTCATCAGGCCACATAGGTGTTTTACTTTGCCAGCAGCTGCTTTGACAGACACCATAAACTGGTGGGCTTAAACAAAAGGAATTTATTGTCTCGGTTTTGGGAGGCTGGAAGTCCAGCTCATGGTAACAGCAGGTCATGTTTTCTCTATAGTTAGTGTGTAACATTCTGGTGGTGGCTCAACCTCTCCCTCCACCATATGGCAATATGTCTCTTTCCATCTCCTCCTCTGGTTACTACTTCTGTGTCTAATTGCCTCTGCTTGTAAAGACTTCAGCCCTATTGGATTAAGGCCCTGTACCTTAGCTAATAGCATCTTCAGAGATCCTATTTACAAATAGGTTCACACCCATCAGACCAGGCTTAGGACGTGAACATGTGTTTTGTGGAGGGCATGATCAATCCCCAACAGTGACCTATGAGGACGCTTGGCACTGGCAACTCTCAATTCCTTTTGGAGATTGAGTTTTGTATTCCTTTTCCATCCCATCTCTTCCTCCTAAATTTGTACATGGGTGAAAATATGGGGCAAGCAAATGTTTGGCAGCAGTTCCATTTGCTTTGTTTTCTCTGTGCTAAATTTTAATCTGAAAAATAAGATAGCTTCTTCCTGGGGGAAAAAACATCAGGGAATCATTGAAAGTTTCTATTATCTAGAAAAAGTAACTAAATGTGATAAATTTCCTACCAACAGGGAAAGCCCTGGCTGGACTCCAGGAGCAGGAAGCAATACCATGCCACCCTGCAAAGACTAACAGCCAGAAAGTGGAGAGAGTAAATTTATCAGATGCAGGGACGTGCTGGGATCATGTGGGAGTAAAACTCTGTTTGGCTACAATGGAAAAGACTTTAGGTTTTGTTGAGGTTAGAGAAGGTGGGGTGGGAATGTTAAATATGACTGTCTATAATTTGCTCCCTGATTGGGCTGATGTATTCAACAATATTAACTAAGTGCTTTTTATGAACCCATCACAATTCTAGGTACTGGGGATGCAGAAATGAACAAAAATGAAGTCCTTGCTTTCATTGGGTTTACAGAACAGACAGTGAGCCATCAACAAATAAATGTATTCTGTGTGAGTTAATGGTAAGGGCTAGCTCAAAGAATAGGTACAGTTAAAGTGGTGAGGGTGATGGGAGGGGGCCTCACTCACTGATAAGTTGACTTTGGAACAGAGGTACCAAGGAAGTGAAGGAGCATAGAGTCCGGATATCTTAAGGAAGAGTCTTCCAGGCATAAGGATTAGGGAGTGCAAAGGCCCCGGGGCATGTTCAAGGAGCAGTGAGAAGGCCATGTGGGTAAAGTGAATTGAGATAGGGAAGAGTAATAGAAGTTTAAGGGAGGACCAGCCCTCATGGGGCTTGTGAACTATCATAAGAACTTTGGATATTTTTCTGAGTCAGACAGAATCTGACGAGAGCAGTGCCATAACACTTTGGTTTTAAAAATCTCCTTCTAGCCTCTAGGTTAACAATGGACTTGAGAAAGGAGGGAAATAATTCTGGCAGGAAGTAAGGAGCTATGGCAAATGCTAAGGAGAAGCATCTACAAGAACTACAAAGCAAAAACTATGTATTTCAGAGTTGATCTCCTACATCCCTTCTCCATGTGGGTCACCATAGTTCATTCCCAAAACACACGTCTGACCTTGTGTCTCCCTCTTCCAGCATTCTGTTGATTGCCTGTGGCCGTTAAGACTAAGTCCAAATTCCTTAACCTAACACATAGGTCATGGTGGCAGAGTGAAAGAGCACTGGAGTTAGTGTGCTGGTCTGAATCTGTTATGTACCACAAGAAAGACTATGTTCTTTTAATCCGTCCTTGTAGGGGTGGGGCCTTTTGGTTAGGCTACTTCAATTAAGATGTGACCCAGCCCATTCAAAGTGGGTCTTAATTCTTTACTGGAGACCTTTGTGAAGACGATAAAAGTCAGTAAAAGCCCCGAGAGCTTAGAGACAAATGCCCCAAGATGCAAAGAAAGGACCTGCAGGAGCTGAAAGAGAGAGGAGAGAGAGCCACTGAAACCAGAAGCTAAACCCAGGAGAGAAAGAGCAGCAGATGCTGCCATGTGCCCTCCCATGTGACAGAGAGCCCTGGATGCCGTCTCCTTTACTCGGAGAAGGTATCCTCTTGTGAAGCCTTAATTTTCATGGCTTTAGAATTGTTACTTGTAACTTATAAATCCCCATCATTAAAACCTAGCCCATTTCTGGTATATTGCATTCTGGCAGCTTTAGCAAACCAAAACAGCATGAAAAGGACCCAGAATAGAACCCTGGCCTTACATTCATTCACTGTGTAACTTTGACCAAGTCACTCAACCTCTCTGATCTCAGTTTTCTGTTTCCTCCTTGTCCTAGATGTTGTTACCTGCATGTCAGTGTGTGAGAGCAGGGGCTTTGCCTGTCTTGTTCACTGCTGCTTATTCAGCAGCTAGAATAATACCCACCAGGTAGTGGGCACTCAGCAAAGATGTACTGAATAAATGAACAAGCGTATAACATAAAGATACCTATGTGCCCAGCAAATGCTCTTTTCTCTAGGTGAGTGATGCCCATTTCCATTTTCCTGCGTGGTGTGGCCCTAAGAGGCCTCTCCTGAGTCATATCTACTTCCCTACCTCTCCAACCCAACCCACCCCTTCAGCTCCCTGCGTTCCAGGGGCACTTCTCACTGTTTCATGCCTCTCAGTCTTTGCACATGCTGTGCCTGCTCCCTGGAATATCCCTTTTCCTGTCCTGCACATGACAAACTTCTACATATCTTGGAGACCCAGCTTAAGGCATCATCTCCTCTGATCCTGCCCTGGACGGGACTGAAGGCTCAGTTCTCTGTCTCCAGAGCACTCAGTTCCTGGGTCTATTATAGTACTTTCCACATGCTGCATCAATTAGCCAACTGTGTACCCACTCCCCGCCAGCTGCCTGGGAGCTATGAGATGGTAGGGTTCAGACCAATTCTGTCCAATAGAAATATAATGCAAACCACAAAGGTAATTTTAAATTTTCTAGCAGCCACATTAAAAAGAGGTTAAAAAGAAACAAGTAAAACTAGTTTTAATAATGCATTTCACTTAACCCAATATGTCCAAAATATTATCCTTTCAAGATATAATCAATATAAAAATTCATTAATGAGATATTTTATAGTCTTTTTTGAGGGAGCGTCTTCAAAATCCATTGGGTATTTTAGACTTACAGCAAATCTCAACTCAGAGCTAAATTTCCAATGGTTAAAGTGAAATGTAGCCCTACCCAAATACTAAGTTGTATTTAACAGAAATATATTTTATATTGCTTCTTTTTTAAACTTATATATTAATTTTAGTTCATTAAAGCTATACAAAATTAAAATTCCATTCCCTAGTCACATAGCCACATTTGAAGTGTTCAGTAGCCACATGTGACTAGCAGCTATACTGCCCAGCAATGCAGAGTAAAAAGATCTTATTCTTTCTAATTTATAGACCCGGCTTGTAATGGGTACCTAATAAACATTCAATAAAGAGTGATTGAATGGGTGAAAGTTTACTACCCCTAATTCCTCCCTAGCTTACTTTCCAATTTTCTAACCTGAAAGCACATAACCCAGGAAAGAGAGTGACAATGAATTTAAGGGAAAGATGAATCCACAGAAATCTCAGGTTCCAATTTGTCTTCCTCATCCCCGCAGCTCAGCAGCCAGCCCTCTGACTCTTTGCTCAGATGTCACCTTCTCGGTGGGAGATTTCCTGACCTCCCTCCCAAACCCCGACCCTCCACTCCTCCTCTCTAGTCCCTGCTTTATTCTTCACCATGTAATATCTAACGCATCTGCTGTGTTTGTCCCCACGGGGCAGAGATTTTTATCAGTATTATTCACTTGTGAATCCCTGGAACCTGGTGCATGGTAAGTGCTCGATAATTATTTGTGGAATGAGTAAATGGGTGAATTAATACATAAAGGCTCCACTTCCAGCTCTTTTGCCTGCTGGCTCTGTGATCCAGAACCTCAATTCCCTCATCTGTAAGATCAGTCTAATATTAATACTTGCCTCATAAGATTGATATGATATAACCCTCCATGGTTAATACTCGTCTTACAGGACTAACGAAGTGAGTATGTATGAAGTGTTTAGCATAGAACCTACGTGGGCCTGGGGTGACCTCTGATGAAGTGGTAGCTGTCATTATTCATCTTTAATTAATAATAATATTATTATTACTCAATTTATCCAATCAGGTCTATAGCAACCATGTAAAGCAAACAAGTTTAATTTCCCAAGTAATTCTGTCTCAAACAAAAAATGAGGTCAGAAAAAAAATAACTTCGGGACCTGGATTTTTTTTAGATTATTGCCTGTCCCTGTCCTGTTTTTATTTGTATTTTTTAACCATGGGTGACTGGTCCCTCGGCCCCACCTTGCCAAGACACAGAGCATCTCAGTGTCAGGCCCTGCATGGGTTGTGTTTACTGTCACCAGGGGACTTAGGTTGTAAAAGCCAGCTGGAGAGAGAGAGAGCATTCCAGGCACGTCAGCAGCCTGCTCATGACGGCAGAGGCCCTTGGTTGAGAAGGTTGGGAGCTGTGACACAGAACTCAGACGGGGCCCAAGTGGAGCCAGGCTTCCCAGGGGCCAGCTGGGGAGGCACACAATAGCTGCCTTCTCAGCAGATGAGGCAACATGCCCCAAATTCCTCGCCCTTGGAAACCCTTCAAAGGGCACATTTCCTATCCAACCTCCCCTTCCCGATGGTTTGCATCTACCTGTTCATTCATTCATTCAACAAATGTTTATTGGACATTTATGTTATGCAGCTATTACACCAGGGCCAGGATTAAAAGTAATATAAGAAAGTCCTCTGCCCTCAAGAAGTCTCTAATACCTCCCATCAGCATCTTGCTTTACAGCTTACAAAACACTTTCCCATAAGCGGTCTTTTTAAATTCTCATAATGACATTTTACTTAGGATTAGATATTCTTATTTTTCCCATTTCTCACATGAGGTGCTAAGAGATGGCTGGCTTGCCTGAGGTCCCACGGCTTATAAACATGGAGCCAGGGCTCAAACACGGGTATTTCGGCCACACCACAGCTAGTATCCAAGTGATATCACGTCTCACAAATAGTAGTCATATAAACCTCAGGTAGAGGCCATTGATTATATATCTAATGGTTCTAAAAGAAAAATTTAGATGGTGAAGAGGGAGAATGACTCCCTCCTACCGTAGGACAGAAGAGATCATCTGGGAAACTTTCAGGAATTTGGGTCAGTTGAGATCTGTTTTTCCCTGCCCACTCCAATACAAGCACCCCTCAGGGCGCCTGAAATATCTGAATTCAGAGCCTCGACTTGTCCAAGCTAACAGGTTAAGGACAGATGCAAGAAACACATACACAGGTATGAATTAGCCTCAAGCTGCCTCTTCCCCACATTTCCAACCCCCAGCCCACCCAAAGCACTATTTCTGGTATCCCCATCTTTTAAATCCCAGATTCTCTGGGAGAAACATACTGGTGACTTTCGGAGGAAAAACGTCTTCCCACAGCACCACCAAGTGGCTGAGTCTTTGCCCACTAGAAATTCTCCCAGAAACCCAGGGAGGAGAAATCTAGTTCACTTCCGTATGAGCCAAGGCCCAGAATCCCTATAGGCCAAGTCTGAGAAAAAGGACTTGGCCAAATGGGGGGCTGAGGCGAAGAGATTCAAGGGAGGGCCCGGTGGTACAGATATCCTCAGGCAATGAGGAGACAGGGAAGCCGTGAATTTGGGCAGAAATTAGTGGCAGCTATTAGGACTGGAAGTAGCCAATCCTTCATTTTTTATAGATGGGGAAACTGAGTCCCAGGCAAGTTCAGACTCTTACAGGATGACGTAAGGACGAGGATGTGCCTATTCTGTGTAGAGTGTTATCTGTTTGATTTCATTTAATCATTCAGCAAGCCTAACAGAGATGTATCCTGACTCCCCAGTTTTACCAGATGAGGACAGGACAGGGACCAGGACACTATGTCTCAGTCTTGTTTTTGTGTAATTCCTGTGGTTTTTACATTTTTCTTTTTTTTGCATAGGCATGGGAGGCAAGAATTCTGCCACTGAGCCGCTGTCACACCGCCCTACATTTTTATACAGTTGGAAAAAATCAAAATAAAATAGTATTTCATGACCCTGACTCTCAGCATATGAAATTCTTATTTCAGTGCCATAAATAAAGTGTTATTGGGGCACAGCCTTGCCTGTTTGTTTGTGTATTGTCTCTGGCTGCGTCCAAGCTACAATGATGGTGTTGTGACAAAGACCAGATGGTCCCCAAAACCACGTATCTACTCTGTGGCCCTTTACCAAAGGAGTTTGTCAACCCCTGGGAAAGCTCAAAGAAACTATGGAACCCACGGGGAAGTGAAATGATAGGAAAAGAGCAGAATGTGGACTGAGAAGATAAGGTCTGTCACTGACTGTGCTGTCTGTGAAGACTG
This sequence comes from Tamandua tetradactyla, assembly GCF_023851605.1. NCBI lineage: Eukaryota > Metazoa > Chordata > Mammalia > Pilosa > Myrmecophagidae > Tamandua > Tamandua tetradactyla. The sequence continues at coordinate 22,645,785 of NC_135333.1, forward strand.
GACATAACTCTCATACCCCTTTCTGGGTTTTCTGGTGGATGGGATTAGGAGTTGAAGGCAAAACCTGTTTGTCAGTTGTAGAACATTATATAGTGTCCATTGTTATTTGTTAGATTAGAGGGGCCCAATCTCCCAACTCCTAGTCCTCAGCACTTTCCACCACTTCATGCAGTCACTCAGGGCAGCCTCAGTTTCCCCATCTATAAAATGGGTTGATATGACCTTCCTCATAGAGGCATTGTCCAAATTAATTAAGAGCATGATTATGAAAACTATTTTGTAAAAGTACTTTCCATATGTTAGGTTTCAGGATTTGATCTCCTTTTTTTTAAACGAAAGGAGACTTAAGGAGTTTTAAACCATCAGGGTAAAGTACAGTGAGCCAAGATGAAGAGCCAGAGAAAAGACTGGATGAAGAAATCCAGCTTAGCTTCAGCTTGGCCTCCTAATTTTTCAAAAAGAGCAGCAGACTCACTGTTCTTTTAAAAGGGCAGCTGGTTGGATTTCCAGTGCCTTAATCACACCGGAAGGGCATTTCTACCGAGCAGGCCTCTTCTGCCTGGTGCTGTTTCAGATCCTGCCTTTCTCTTCAGAGGTTGCACCAGTCACTCATCTCAGGTAGCCAGTGATGAATGGACTGGCCCACGGGACTATATCCCTATGCTGACAACTAGGAGTGAATGTAGGCAGTCACCCAGATAGTTCATGAAGGAGGCAAGAAGACAGCGAGCAATCCACTCAGTCCATACCCTGCCACAGCACACATATAGCAATTATCCAGAGTTTGGATCCCTAATACCTTTACCTAAAATTTTCCAATAGCTCTCACCACAATACTGGGGTCATTGGCCTAGCTGCCACCTGAGTTTTCCTTTTGACTAGAAGTGTAGCCCCTTAGTGTATGGCTGCATCTACATAAAACAAGCCTAGCCATAGTTGAAAGGAATAAAGCACAGAGAAAGTGCTATGCGGAAGAGGTAGTGTAAGTTTGAAAATGAAAGATGTGATGCCAGATCTGGGGCCAATCCCAGAGCCTTCCACTGCTAGCTGTATGACCTTGGGCAGATTGTTTAACTTCTCTGGGCCTCAAGTTCCACATCTACAAAACGGGAATAACAGTAAAATTTAAGAAGAATTATGTTGAAGTAAGCCTGGTGTCTGGCACATCATAGGAGCTCAGTTAAAGGTGAGTGTTGCTATTTTTTATTGTTAGGGCAGCAATTTCACTTCAGGCATCTTGTAGCAAGGAACAGGACTACAAAGAGCCATTTGCTTAAATGTGAATGAATGAATGAATGAATGAACCAACAAGCAAAAGAGTTATGAGCCTCATTCCATCTTCCTGACTGCTGCCAGAATAGCTATGCTATTGCATTATCTTGCCCAATTTACATAAAAGCATTGTCATCCAGAGGAATATGGAATTCAAGACAAACATTTAAATCTTTGCTTTTCTTTGGGCCTCTGTTTCACATTAATGAAACAGGTGTAATCATCAAGCCTATGTGGTTGTCAGGGGCATCCAATTGAGTAGAGAAGATGTGAGAGCATCTCTTTTGAGGTTAAGTAGACAGGTTCACTTTCCAATTCAGAATGCATTTTAATAAAACACAGATTCCTTGATTGACCTTAGTCAAAGGGATGAAACTTTAATTATAGAATTTCTGACAGTACCAAAAGTCTTCTTTTGCCAGGCAGCTATGACAAAAACCACACACTGGTGGGCCTAACAACTGGAATTTATTATTTCACAGCTTCAGAGAGTAGACATCCAAAATCAAGGTATGGGTGAGACCATGCTTGCTCCCCAAATCCCGAAGTGTTTTGGTGCTGGCTTGCTGCAATCCTCGGGGTTCCTTGGCTTATATCTCTGCCTCCCATCACACGACAATGTCATTGATCTCCTCCTGTATTTCTCTCACACTCCTAGCTTTTTATAAGGTCTCCAGTAACATGGATTAAGACCTACCCTGATTCAGTTGGGTCACACCTTAACTAAAAATAACATCTTCAGAAGGTCCTATTTGTAAATGGGTTCACACTCAGGAATGCAGATTAAGATTAAGAATGTGTCTTTATTGAGTTACATAACTCAATCTACCACACCAGATGAGCTGGAGAAGTGTCAAGGCAGGTAAAAGAACTTCCTATCATCTTTGCAAATAAGTGCACAAAGAGTGTTGACCAGGGGTGACCTCACATAAGAGTTCTTGCCCTCTTAGGGTGTGGTCCAGAGTTTATAAAGTCAAGCCTCAGCTGTGATTCTGGCCTCTTGAGTGAAACCTAGGGGCGAAATGGCTGCAGTGACAGTGGTCTCCTCGAGATCCACCCTTGTTACCTTAGCAGGAATTTCTGGCAAAGCCCCCATTTATGGGCATCCTATCAGACTTATAAGTGTCTATAGTTACAATGAGCCATTTCATTCACTCCCCTGGCTCAGTCATAAGTGATAACCCATCAGAGGAAACCTTTTCAGATTACATTTGCACATACCTAAAATTAGAATTATTTAACATTAAAAGGATCATCCAATCTAAAATTTTATAAACTGCTAGTTAAAAATTTCCCATTAATGCACACACATGTATTCCTTTGGGATAAAATGTCTTATCAATACCTTAGAGTACAGGAAGGGGCCTCTGATGGAGTGGATGATCTCAACTGCTTCAGCTGCTGTATCAGCCTCTACCTGACACCATGGGTTGGATCCTGCACAAAATCCAGATCCTCTGGCCAAAGACTTCAAAGGTTACTTAAGAAAGTAGGGGGACAGCCTGGCTCCTGTAGTGGAAACAAATGCCACCTGGCTATGAAAGATTGAGGGTCTTGGACTCTGTAGGGAGGAGCTCCCTTTCTGTGATTGGGTTCCCCTGGGAAATGGCTGTTCACGTTCTTGTTCTAATTGGCTATATGCAAATAAGCAAACCCTAATATGTTGATCCTAGATAAGCTGATTGTGCCCATGCTGGCACTGCTAGACTACCTCGGTATGCTAATGCTGATAAGATATGGTGGTCCTCCTGGGAAGAAGACAGCTCTCATGTGCTGATGTTGTGGCCAAAACTGAGACTTGTAGTCCAGAGTCACATAATAACACACTCTAGACACCCGAGAGAAAGTATTCAATAAATATCCTCTTTCCTGCTTTGACTTGCTGCCCCTGTACCCCAGCTCTTGTAGCTGTGTACTCCTCTTTTATTCTTCCATACCCATCATTTACTTCCCATTTTTTGTTGGAAATTATCTGTTTATCTACTTGTTCTTCCCCCTAGACTGTGAGATCTTTGCCTTCAGCATGTGAGTCTCCTTTTCATTGTATGGCATAGTGCTATTAAAGTGCTTGATGTAATTGGTGCTAAGTAAATATTTAACAAGCCGAACTGAAGCCCTGGGGTGTAACTGTAAAGGAATGAGACTGATTTTTTTTTTAAATAAGTACACCAGAACATATAAAGCCCAAAATGAATGGCGTTCATTTCAGAGTAGTCACCCTAAGAAGGATGCACTCATTCCAATAAATGTTGAATATCACTTGACCCTTTTTAGGAAGAGTCTTCTTAGCAAGTGGCACATTGAGTGAGGGTGGATCTTCCTCCATAATGGGAGGATTTATTAGAGGATGCTTTAAGTGACACGGAACAAAACAACCAAGTAAAAGTGACTTAAAAAATGAAGACATGCTAGTATCACACAACAAAAAGCCTGGAGATACAAGGTTCCAGGGTTGGTTTAGCAGTTCAACCAGGACATCAAGGTCACAAGTTCTTTCTGTTCCTCTTCTTTACCATTCTTAGCTTATTGGCTATTTTTACCCCTTGAGCTATTAATTCATGGTCACAGATGACTGCCATAGTCCCAGACATCACATTCTTATACAACTGCCTTCAAAGGAAAGAAAAGGGGTGGTGAGGGAGGGTCAGCCAAGACAACAGGAGAACTCTCTTCATGTATTTTCACTTATTTTTATGAAAGGCAAAAATACTTCCTAGCACCTTCCATACAGAAAGCAAATGCAGCAGTTGGACAGAGAGAAGCATTTGGCTCCTGATGACTTTTCTGCTCCTGGTTCTACTCTCTTCATAAGAACTACCTGCATCCCTTTCCTAAGTTCTGTGAAAGATCTCTGTATCCTTACATTAAACTTCCTCTTTCACTTCACCTAGATCAAACAAATTTTTATTACTTGTGAGCAAAGTTCTCAATAATACCCTGAGACCCAGTAATATTAAGCAAGGGAAAAAACCAAGACTCAACTGTTAAGCTTCTGTAGTTCTCTGTCTAATGGCCTTCCTCTAGCAAATCTACCTTACAGCTTCACCTGGAAAGGTGGTCTCATCTCTCCCTTCTTCTCAGTGGACAATTGTGAGCAAGACAGGATTCAGGAAGCCATACCTCCAAATTCCAGTCTGGGCTCATCCAAGTGCCACCTCATATTTGAAATATGAACTAGGTCTTAGTCATCTCATTCTTTTCCCAAGGCCTAAATGCATCTCAGGATCTTTTATAATTATCCAGGTGGAGGAACTAAAGTTCAAGTCTCATCCGCATCACTCCCCTGCTTAAAACCCTTCAAGGGCTCCCATTGCTTTTAAGTTAAAATTCAATGGACTTGACCGATGGGATCCTTCCTCCTTGTCCTGGCCCCTACCTACTCTCCAGCCTTGTATCCCATCATTATGCTCCAGTACCCCTGTGTTGCTTTTGACTCTCCCTCCTTGCCCTTCTGATTTTGTTCAGGTTCTTTCTTCCACTTAATGGTAGAGAAATGTGGCAAGTGCTCACTTTTACTAGTCAGCTTTTCTGGTGGTAACAAACAAACTCCTAAGATCTCAGTGGCTTACAAGAAATATTTATTTCTTATATGTGGTTTTGCCCGTTCTCTTGTGGCCCTGCTGTATGTAAATTCAAGTCTGCTCCATGTGTCTTCTTATTCCAGGACCCAGGCTGAAAGTATAGTCAGTATCTGATATGTTGATATCATGACAGAGGCAAAAGCTCAAGAGGCCAGGCCAACCATGTGAACACATTTAAGACTTGTGGTATCCATCAGTTCTGCTCCCTTCCACTGGCCAAAGCAAGTCACACTGTAGAGCAACATCAGTGGGGCAAGGCTGTGTACTCCTCCCCCTGAGAAGTGGGAGGGACAGTGACTATCTGATGAATTATGATACAATCTACTGCATCCCTTCCCATGTATCCACTTAATAGAGAGAGCTTCCCCTCCACCCGTTAGGAGAGAACAGTATCGAAAGATCACTTCCGTTCTGCATAATCCCCAGTTATCCGAGTGGGGAGATGAGAAAGGGTACTGTCCCGTGCGTGTATGTGTGGTCTGTCTCTGGAGCCTGCCTGCCTCACTGCCCACATTCTTTCTTTCCTCTCACCTGCTTGGTGATAATCTCTCCAGAGCAGGACTTAGTCCCCTTGCTACAGAGTCTATTAAGGGAACAAAGGAACAGGAAGACCATTCTAACCTCAGACCTAAGCTGAGATCCCCAGTTCAGCTTCACCAGTATAAAACTGATACTTCCACTTCTATTTGATTCCTGTGTCCATTTCTCAGTTAGTTCAGAATATGAAGGGGAAGAAAGTTGAATAGGGTCTCATAGAAGCTCTAACACCTAGAATGACCTTAACTTTCTCAGACCCCATCTGGCTAATGTCTACTCTTCCTTTAATGACCATAATAATTAATAATAATAATAGTAATAGCTGGCACTCATATAATGCTCATTATGTATGAGCCACTGTTATAGCTACTTTTCAAATATTGATTCACCTAAACCTCATGGAAACACTAAGAGGAAGACACTATTTTTAACATCCACACATTAAAGAAGAGGGAATAGAGGCACAAAAGGTACTCGCCTGAGGACACACACCTAGTAAGGATCACATCTGGTGTTTCAGGCAATGTAGCTGGAAACACAACCTTAACCACTACACTCTACTAACTCTAATACAGGAATCACCTCCCCCCAAAACATCCTCCCTATGTTCAGTCTCACTCCCAGGCTGGATGAGGGAAGCTCTTCTCTCAATGATATCAGAAATATCCCACATGAACTGCTATCCTGAACAAACTAGAATTCTGTTTATGAGTCTGTCTTCCTTTCTTGGCTCTGATAAAACAAGACCTGCATCTTATTCTTATTTTTATCACTTCTACCTAATGAAATGCTTTCATGCACTCATTCAGCATTTCCTGAGCATGACTAATGGGTAGCTCTGGGCTAAGCATTATTTCACTATTTCTTCAACGGGTGTGTTACACCAGATGACAGCAAACTTGTAAGAGTAGTAAACAGTTTGTTGCAAAAATGACCTCCAATCATCCCCATTCCTTGAATCCGGCTGGCTTTGTGACTTGCTTTTGCCAATAGAATGTAACAGATGTGATGTCCAGCCAGTTGCAAGGCTGGAATCTCAAGAGGTCTTACCACTTCTGTTCATGTTCTTTCAAGCTCTGTGCAAATACTATGGGAGCAAGCCTGGGCCACCCTGCTGGAAGATGGGAGACCACCTGGAACACAGATGAGGTATCCCAACTGAGGCCTTCTTAGATCGGCCAGTTCCCATGTAACTCCACAGCTGACTGCAGATGCACAGAGCCCAGCAGAAATAAGCCATACCTGGCCCAGAGAAGAGAAACAACCAGTCAACCCACAGTCTCATGAGCTAAATAAAATGGTTGTGGTTTTAAGCCACTATGTTTAGGGGTAGTTTGTTATGCAGCATGTAGTGGTAAGAGTTGCAGTGACTGTACACAGACCCTCTTAAGGAGGAAGAGCCAGTCTGTGCTGCCCATTCTATGAGGCCTGAGATCCCAATTTAAACTCTTTCTTTTGACTCTTGTCCCAAAGACTAGTCATCTGGTCTTCTGGATGAGAAATAATCACAGATGGTTTCAAACACTCTATTGGAAAAAGTCAAATGAGCACACAAGTCTATCATTCCAGTCTCCAAGGGCTTTAACACACTAGCCTCAAAACGCTGAGATAAATCTTGCCCTACCGAAAAATGACTATTGTGCATCCCAGAACTAAATCATTTCAAAGAAATGTTCAATGAATAAAACAAAGTGCCAGGAAAGCCTCTTACGTAATTCAAAGAAAACGAAGCTAGTCCTTTTGGAAGTGACATGGTTTTTGGAAAAGACACTTGTCTGTTGTTTTTTTTTTTGGTAAGTGATTAAAGACTCAGCATTTCTAGGAAGGGATGCGCACCTTGCTGCTCTATCACCAAGTGCTGCCTCCTCTGCTCTAAAGCTTTGGATTTTCACCTAAAGAACTCGACTAAATCGAAGGTGGCTCCTGATACATCCAGGAAAGAGAGGCTGTCATTTTTTATTAGCTTCTTCATTGCCTTGCTGCATTTACATAACCAAGGTCATAGCCTCAAGATGCATAAGTAGGACAATAGAGACATTGGAATAGTGCTTTGTCATTTATTCATTAAAAATTTTCAGATAAGCTGGCACTGTGCTAGGTCCCAGAAATACAACAGTGAACAGGACATAGGACCAGCCTTCCAGAAGGAGAAAAAACTGGACAAGGAGGAGGAAGAGAAGATTCTTTTAGCTATTGTGATTTTTGTTTGCTTGGTCAGATTTTTGTTTTGTTTAAGCTTTTGTGTACGGAACTTACTGGCATTGTGCTGGGTTCAGAGAAAGAAAAAGCACTCGAAATGAGCACTTGCTACTTTCAAAAGATAATAGCAATTGTTGTTAATAATAGAATTGTTACCATAACTCATTTGGTTTTATTTTCACAACCATGTAGTAGTTCCTTATTTTGTACCAGGCACTTTAACAAGCTTCTCAGTTGCATTATTTCAGTCGACCTAATGAGGTTAGCCACTTCACAAAAGAGCAAACTGAAGCTCTTTTCATGACTTGCCCCAGGTCACACAGCTAGAAAGCATCAGAGACCCTTGGTCCTAGAAAGGACCAGAGACCAGGCACAGGCCTGGCCCCAGGGAACTAGTCTTTGTGTCTCACACACTCCCTTGGGTGCTCTTTGCTCCATCTTTTCTTCCTTCCCTTCCCCCTTCTCTTCTTCCTGGGTCTGAGCTTGTAAATGCCACCTCCCTTCCTGCCAAGGTCTGGTAAGTCCTTAGCGCCTCAGTGGGAATCACTCCCTCTCCATGGTTTTCAAAGGTGATAAACAGGAAGAGAAAGTTCCTGGAAAAACATACCCCAGGACCCTGTCTGAGAAAGCTGAATCTAGCCTGAGCTGAGGGGGCCAAAGAGACCCCAGCCCCACCCCCATAAACAGGCAACTTGCTCATTCTTTGGTACCAGGTGGTCTTATCCAACTGTTCATCAGTTATTAATAAAATGAGTTGCTGACTGAGCACCTACTACGTGTCAGGCATTATTCTAGTATTTGTATTCACTCATCTAATGCTCCCAACCACCACTGGTCCCATTTGAGAGATGAGGAAACTGAGCTTCAGAGAGATGAAATGACCTGACTCAAAGTCACCCAGATGTTAAATGGTCCAGCCAGCATTTGAACCCAAAGTGGTCTGGTTCTAGAGCCCACGCTTACCTGCTACTCTATAATGCCTCCACTTTTCTCCTGAAAGAAAAAAAAATTATGGATAGGCAAATAGATGACAGATGGATGGATGGACTGATGGATGGACAGATGGATGGATGGATGAATGGATGGATGGATAGATAAATAGGTGGATAGATGATAGATAGGTATATAGATATGATATGATATATGATACAGAATAATACATAGATAGATAGATAGATAGATAGATAGATAGATAGATAGATGATAGATAGAAACAGACCAATTAGCTGGGGCAGAAGAACTTTTCTCCACTCCTTTTTATTTACTTTTTAACTTACTTGTAAATAACTGGCTTCTCTCTTGCTTTCCCTTACTCCTCCCCAAGGGAGAAAGG